>NC_069380.1:34980000-35170000 GCF_027475565.1 Acinonyx jubatus | reverse complement strand
AGGGAGGTGAGTAGAGGCATGGGCAAAATGGGTGAAGGGGAGTGGAAGATACAGGCTTCCAGTTATGGAATGAATAAGTCACAGGAATGAAAGGTACAGCATAGGGAATACAGCCAACGGTATTATAATAGTGTTATATGGAAAAAATACACATAGGGAAGATAATAAGGATAGCATAGATGAGGCTCCACAGTTTTTATGGCACAGACTACTTAGGAAATTCAGTTAGAGCATTTAGAAACTATAAAAAAAATATTTTCAGAGCAACTTCTAGAGAATTACAACCATTAGCCTTTTCAAATCACAGAAAATTCCATTTGTTATGCCCTGCAGTCAAATAAACTTGGTTTTATACAGATCTTGTTTTTTTTTTAATGTAAACATTATAAATACAAAAATAAAGAAAGTGAAGAACACCTGAAATTTCAGTAAAGATCATTACCACTAACATTTTGGAAATGAAATGAGTTTTCTTGTTTTCAAAGAACTACCCTCTTCCTCTATCTAACTCAAGTGTGGTATTAGGAGTCTCCACCTCTTGGCCACGGGGACTTCCATCACAGACACACCTAGAACACTGAGACTCCCTCTCAATGTTCTAGATCATATGATTCCCAGGCTAAAATGATACCAGAGAAAACAGGGAGGGGCTCTGGATTCTTATTCCACATCTTTCTCCGTCTTTGCTATTGACATTCAGCTCCCAAAGGCACTGCTAAGAACTGGACCTCAAGTGCCCCCATGCTCTCAGTGCTCAGAGGTGCCCTTCTCAGTCCATCCTGCTGGTGACTCCCTGACCCCAGACTATCGGGGACCATACAGAGCAGCCACATTCTATGTCCAGTAGCCACAGACTTGCTGAATCTTGTGCTTATTGTTCCCTTACTTTGTGTTTTTTCCATCTGTGTATACATATATATATGAATATATATATGAATATATGTATATATGAATATACATATTTGTGAACAATGCATTTTAGTGCCACTCCATCCCACCCTTAACTTTTCTCACTTCATTTCTTTCCTCTGTAAATTGGGAAGTTATACTCTATTCTTTTAGTAGTTTCTCTAGCTATTTTGATAGTTAAGCTTTAAAAGTCTAAACTTAGTTAATTACTTATATCACTCTTTGTAAGTGAAAAAGTCAGGGTTTTTTTTTTTTTCCTCTTCTGATGTAAGGAAAAACCCAGTTCTTCCCCACTGTGTTTTTATCCTGCTTGTCTCCTTTGCTTCTCACACAGAACACTTCACCTCTGTTACTTCTGGTCACCAAATGTGTGGAATTTCCCCCCCACAACAACATCAGCTAAATTTAACTCAATTCTGTCACTATTTACCCAGAGATAGCATCAGATCCCACAGGATAGAGCTCAGTCCCACAAAACTGCTCTCCCCCACATGCACATATTTCAGACACCAGTCACAAACCCAAGTTATCACTTGTGCTTCTGACCAACAAGCTACAGATCAGAGGTTCCAACACCCCTCTCTCCTTTGGGTTTAATTTGCTAGAGTGGCTAATAGAACCCAGGGAAACACATTTACCAGTTTATTAAAAGCTATGATAAAGGATGTAGATGAACAGCCAGAGGAAGAGATACGTACGGCAAAATGTGGGAGTGTCCAGGTACAGAAGCTTCTCCTCCCCATGGAGTCCGGCTGCATCCCCCTACTGGTGTGGATGTCTTTGCCCATCTAGAAGCTCCTTGAACCCCCTACCGTTGGGATTTTATGAAGGCTTCCTCATGAGGGCATGATCAATTATTAACTCTATTTCGAGCCCCTCTCCCATCTCCAGAGGTGGCAGGTGGGGTTAAAATTCCAAGCTTATAATTATGGTTTGAACTTTTGGATGACCAGCCCCCATCCTAAAGCTATCCAGGACCCCCACCCCACCCCACCCCCAAGTTGTCTAATTAGAACAAAATATGTTCCCAGTGCTCTTATCACTCAGGATTTACAAGAGTTTTAGAAGCTCTGTCAGGGCCAAGGTCAAAGACCAAATTATTAGAACAAGTGGTGTTCCTAGTATTCTTATAACTTAGGGAATTACAAAGGTCTTAGAAGCTCTGTGCCAGGAGCTGGGAACAGAGACAAATGTATGCATATTCTCTTTATTTCACATTTTCTCCAAATAATGAAAGTCTTTAAATACTTGAACATCAACCCTTCAAAACTATATGCTTAAGGTGTCCAATATTTTACTGCATTTTTCTTTTAACTCCATAAATTTGGCGTTATCGCTGTTTAACACATTTTTTCTTTTCATTTATCTTATATTTACTAGTATGTTTGCTTATGATTTCTTTTTTATATCATACCCTTCTGGAATCATTTTGCTTTAGAATTTCCCTTGGTAAGGGATTATTGATGGTTAAGTCTTTTAATTTTTGTTTAATTGAGAAATTCTCTTTGACTCTCATTTTTGAACAGATCTTTATTTGCATATTTTCATTTAGCATGGTGATATTATTCCACAAGTTAAATTGTTGCTGTTGAGACCTCAGTTCATTGGTTGTCAGTCTAAGTGCTGATCTTTAGAGGCAATCTTGCTTTTCTCACTGAGTGCTTTTAAATTTACCTTTGTGGGCCCTGTAGTTTTGCTGGGACTTACCTAGGTATGGATTTGTCTTTATTTGTTCTCCCTAAGATTCATTGAATTTCCTGAATTTGAACTTTGGTGTTTCCACAATTTTGAAGAATTCAGTACCTATTCTCATTGAGTATTGCTTCTTTTCTGTTCTATAATCTTCTGGAACTCCTATTAGATATGTACAAGACTTTGTCTACCTTCTAGATCTCTTAACTGTGCTTTTAAATGTCCTGTTTGACACTCTATGTGGTGCTGGGTAATTTCTTCCACTCTATCTTCTGGGACACTAATTTCTCCCCAGCTGTGTCTAATCTTCCCTTTAACCCACCCACTGAGTTTTTAATATTAACTATTATATGGCTCATTTTAGAAATCCGTTTGCTCTTTTTCAAGTCTGTTTGGTTGCTCTTAAAAACCTCTTCTTCCTTTCTCCTATTTCCAAACTTCTCTTATATTTACCTACACCTATTCAATGTGTCGCTCGCTGAATAGTTTGTGCCTGATAGTTCTGATACCTAGACACTTTGCCAGTTTGTATCTGCTGGCTCTTGCTTCTAGTGCCTTACTTCCTTTATTTTTGACTCCTAGCTCATTTTCTTTGGAACATTACCCCTAAGAATTCTTGGAGCCTTGGGTTGAACTTGCATGTTCTCAGAGAGGATCTGCACTAGCTCCTGTCAGTTGCCTGGTGCCTCTGCCGGCTGGAAGTTTCTTGGACTATGACAGATAATGAGAACACCCATCGAAGAGCCCTAAAGGTTTGGCAAATTCTCAGGGGAGGATTTTCCAGTCAGTGGAAATGGACCCTCATTCAGCATCGAGAAGGTCAAGGGCAAATTTCCTTGCTCTCCTCTCCCGTGCAACAGGGCTTGGTTCTTATGCATCCTTACAATAAAAGTGTAGCCTTAGCAGCCCCGAGTATAGCCCTTCCTTTATCTTGTCCCCCTTTCCCTATAGAACCCCCTAAAAGAGAAGATCCAGGTCCGCAGGGATGGCAGATACCCAGAGCGAAAACTGTTTCAGTCCTTATTTATCTCACAGGGTCCTACTTTAATTTCTTTTTAACCTCTACAAACTCCTTGTTTTAAAATTTGTTTAATGTTTATTTATTTTGAGAGAGAGTGAGAGAGCAAGCAGGGAAGGGCAGAAAGAGGGAGAGAGGATCCCAAGCAGGCTCTGCGTGGTCAGCACAGAGCCTGACGTGGGCTTGAACTCATGAACTGTGAGATCATGACCTGAGCCAAAATCAGGAGTGGGACGCTTAACTGACTGAGCCTTCAGGCACCCCTACAAACTCCTTATTTTTATCCCAGCTCCACAGTATATTTAAAGAGCTTTAAATTTTTTTTTAATCCAACATTTTTAGTTGTTTTTAACAGAAAAAATTTCAGGCTATCTATTCCACAGTAAGTGCTGGTAACTAAAGTTTTGTTAGTATTTTTTCCTCATATATGTCCTCTTTTTAAGTATACAGAATTTTATATTACTTAACAATAACTCATCCTTTATTAGCCTTTGTTATCCTATGTTTTCTTGACCCACTTAGAAGCACTCATCCACACTTGTTCCAAGATTACAAAAATGTTTAAATATGTGTTCTTCAAGTATCCTTATTGTTTTTTTTCCCCATAAAAATATCTGATTCCTTTGCAATTTGTTGGGATGTAAATAATGAGGTTGAAGACACAGCCTTTTTTTTTTTAAACAAATGGCTAGCCAGTTACCCTAATGGCTAAACAAATGGTTAGCCAGTTACCCTAACACCTTTTATTAAATAATCATTTTCCCTAATGATTAGAAATATTACCCTTTTCATAAACATTCCTGAGTAGCATTCCCATTTCTTCCTGTGTGGATTTCTAGGCTCTCTTTTCTTTTTAACTGATCCTTCTGTTCTTGCACAAGTGTTAATTTGTTTCAATTAGTGAAGTTTTATAACCAATTGTAATGTCTGCTAAATTGAGAGCTCTGTCATCACTTTTGCTTTAAATTTTTTTCCCCAGAATTATCTTGACTGCATTCTTGAGTATTTTTTTCTTGCAGATGAAACTTAGAATTATTCCATCAAATTTCCCAATACACCTGTTAAAATTTTGGCTAGGGTATGCGTAGTTATTTCCATACTCCCCTTTACATTATTTTACAAATGGTATCATTAAAATATGGCTGTTGTTTCCTTCTGGGAGCAGTCAGAAAACAGATGGCACCTGTAAAGGGTTTCATTGAAGAGAGGTTAATGAAGAAACTCCTTCCAGAGGTACAGGCAGGTATGAAGAAAAGAGCAGGGGGTGGGGAAATACCCAGGGACAAACAATGGGAAGTCATTAGCATCCCCGAATCTGCAGGGGCAAAGGGAGAGACCCTGTGACTGGAGCCCCCAAGAAAGGCCATCTGGCAGAACACAGCTACTATCCACATCCCGGCAAGGAAGGGAGGGAATAGAAAGGGGACAGGGGACTAGGTCCTCTGAGCTGCTGATGCCTTCCTTTGGATGAACCCAATAGGAACCCAGAGAAGAAGGAGCTTTGGTGAAATGGTTTATAAAGGTCAGCCTCCCGCAGCACAGACAAGGGTGGAAAATGGATCTGGAGGGGTAAATGGCAAATGACTAGCACAGCTCAATTTACGGCCTAGTAGCTTTTACACTTACCACACTATAGTGTTGTTAAAATTTGAAATGTATTCACAGAGAAACTCTATTGAAAGTCATTCCAGAGAAATAACTGACTCATTATCCTGTAGCCAGATGACTTTGTGAAAATCAGATGCATTGTTACCTGAATTGGTAACAGTTGTTTTTCACTTGAAGTATGACATGTTCCAGGCTGCAAACCTTCCTTGTCAGATGGTGAGGCTGAAATTTTTCTGGTGACAGAGAACAGCCGCAAGCCGATTGCCGGTCTCTTCCACCCCTTCACTCTGCAGACACAGAGCCTTATAGCCCATCCATTACGGGATGATCTCTCATTAGCTTCAACTTTGAAACGCAATTTTCTACTTCCTGATTGTAAAATCCCCAAAGATGCCTCAGAAGTTTTTATTTTTTCTTTCAAGAAATGCGGAACGGTAAATCTTTCCACAAAGAAAATCCACAGAAACTAATAAACAGTTGTGTGAATTCAAGAGCACTTGGAAAGAGTGCAGAAATCAGCAGGTAAGAACAAATTGGACCCTTTCCAGGAAAGGTTATTTGGGATCATTGCTCTCCTCCTTCTGCTAATTTCTCTGCTGGCCTAACCGCATGAAATCTGTAGTCAAATGCCTTTGACTCAGAGAGTGGGAAGTGAAAAACCCAGAGAAATCAGCCTTTGCAGTGCTCTAGTGGGTAGGCATTTTCCCTCCTGATTTTACCTAGGACCAAGGGGGAGTCCGAGTCTTTGTTCTAAAGAACAGACAAAGCACACTCTTCCTGGAACACAAGGGCATGAGAATGCAGAGAAAACTAGCTTTTAATAGAAGGACAGACGTGGGCTGCAGTGAACTCTCAGTCTGGCGTTACCACCCGTCACCCCCCCCTATTATATGCCAACAGGGTGGTATTAACCACGAGCCATTGTTTTCCATGGCAAACAATGGCCTTCAGTCCTGATAATGTGCTTTGGCATCAGGGCGTCAAAGCCAAGGCAGAGAATGCCCCTGTGCTGCCCCTGGCTGTTCTGATAAATCACCCATCAATAGAGTCTCAGAGACTCTAGCAAATGAACAGATTATTGAATTTTTTCAGGTCATTTGAAGTATGGGAACCTGCCTAGGATAAAGAAAGCAAATAGGTCTGTCTCTTTTCTGTGTCACCTTCTTTGTGATGCAGTTTCTTAAATACAACAGGGCAATGCCAACCTTAAGACCTGGCTAATTTTAGTACATCATTTCTGGTTAACGCACAGTGCTATAGATAGAAGTGTTAATAATTCCAGAAACAGAATTGTTTCTTGTTTGCTCTCTAGAGATGGATTTGTCTGGGTCTGATTTCACTTTTTTTTCTTAAAAGTCTCGTTTGCCTCCCACGACCCTCTGCTATCCTGGGTCACTTTCAAATGCTTTCCTTCTTCCCCTCAATGTCTAAATGGAGATCATCTCCAAGGTCTACCCTTGGGTACTGTGCCTTCCCTCTGTTCACTCTCTCAGCCTTTCACCAAAGTCTGCATGCACAGCAAGAATCCCTCATCTGGGCCCTAAATTCTCTCTCACCTTTTGGATACCCCATTCTTATTCCTCCACATACCTTCCGCTGCACATGTGGGAGCTCGCTTGTCCATTTTCCCCTAACACCAAAGCTTTTCCTCCTCTTCACATCCCAGTTTCTTTCCTACCACCCCTGTACCCAGGATAAACACAAAATTAATTTGCATTTTCCTCATCTCTTTACATTCAATCTTTTCAGGTGAAACTCTTACTTCTTACCTAGATTAATGTAATAGACTCCTAAGTGCTCCTCTCTGTATCTTTAATCTTTTCTGATTCACTTCATCAGATTAATGCTGCCAGATTAATGATGCTAAAGAACTACTTAATCACATACCTTCTTTTTCCAAAGATTTGCTATGGCTCCCTATTACTGTCTGGAAAGTTATTGACTCCACACTTAGCAATAAGGGTGCTGACCAACCTCCATTTTTTTGTTTGTTTGTTTTTGTTTTTGTTTTTTAGAAAGAGAGAAAGAGAGCACTCACATGCTTGTGTGTGAGCAGGGGAGGGGTAGAGGAAGAAGAGAGAATGTTAAGCAGGCTCCACACTCAGCATGGAGCCCAACATGGGACTAGATCTCATGACCTTGAGATCATGACCCGAGCCAAAATTAAGGGTCGGACCCTTAGCCAACCGAGCAAGCCCCCTCGTGCCCCCCTCCAATTACCCTTAGCTCTCTCATTATTCCCTGAACCAGGGGCCAGTAAATTGTAAACCATGAGCCAAATTTGGGTTACCAACATTTTTTGCAAATAATGTTTTGTTAGAACAAGCACACCCATGTGTTCACTTGATCTTTGTCAGCTCTCCCACTTCAAAGGCAGAACTGAATAGCTGCAAGAAACCACATGACTGACAAAACCTAAGATATTTACTATGTGGCCCTTTACAGAAGGTTAGCTGATCCCTGCCTTAGACATGTCCTTATATTAAAACCAAACTCTATTTTTTGCCACTTTCCAAATAGTAAGCTCTGAACTTCCTGTTTATACATTCTTCACTTTCCTGGAATATTTTTCCTGCCCTGTCCCTACAACTGCCTCAAAATTCTTCTCAAATGTCACCTCCCTCAGGAGAACTTTTAACCAATTGCTCTCATTCATTCATCACTGAATCATTTGTTCAGCAAAAGTCTTTATTGAACATCTAACGTCCAGGTACTGTGATAGGCCATGTGGATATTGCGGAAAACAATGGCCCTCATGAACTCGCTGTCCAAAGGCAAAGAACTACGCCCAACAGATAATCACACACCCAGGCATGTGATTGCAAACTATAGTAAATGGTATGATGGAAAGTCAAGGTACATTGAGAGAATATGACAGGGGACTTGATTTAAATCAAAGAATCGAGAGTCTTTAAGGCTGAGATAGAAATGGCGAGCAAGCAAAGAATTGGGGGTGAGAAAATTCCATGCTCAAGGAGCAACTGAGGAGACAGCTGTGGGGCAGAGCAGAGCTTGGCACATCTGAAGAACTGATCCTGGGCTCATGTGGCTGGTCCAGAAAGCAAGGAGGAATGTGGATGTGTGCACAGGTGTACAAGGCTGGGAGGAAGACAGGCACCTAATCAGGAGGAGCTTTGGAGGTGATTCTAAGAGTCTGATTTTATTTTGTTTTGAGCCTGAAGTACATGTTCAGTTTTGTTTTGTCTTAAACTTGTTTTGGCTCCTGTGTAGAAAACAGACTGGAGGTGAATGGCAAAGTGCACCCTCTATCATCTCGGACCCTCTGTATTTTGTCAATACTCTTATGAGCTCCATCACCTTCTACCTGTGTTATAGTTATTTGTATAATATTGAACATTTCAGTCATGCATGAACATGCCCTATTTCCCTGCTAGATGGTAGCTTACTAGATGTCTAGATCCTGGACTCTTATCAATTTTAGAATCTTCTGCATGGCCCATTGCACAAAGTAAACATGACGAATTAAGTTGAATTAGTTGTTCAGATTGCCCTGATTCACAAACTTCCACATCTCTTTGACCAATAATATTTAGGCTCAGCTTTGTTCATTACTCTCATTGGGGAGAAATTGAATGTCCCCTGGGTATCTTTAGAGGCAGAAGCAGGACTTATAGGGGGAAAGTTACAGTCAGTTTGAACACAATATTGGGCACAACATGAAGTCTATATTTTATGAAATTAGAGTTTAGTGAAGATGGAATCACCTGTCCTGTGAGGGAAGGAGTTGCAGATCATTACAAGTTTGAGTTGTGATGGCCAGAGATGCTATGAATGATATTGTGGGTTGAATGATGGCTCCCCTAAAGAGAGACTTATGTCCTCACCCCAAAAACATGTGAATAAGACCTTATTTAGAAAAGGATCTCTGCAGATATAATTAAGGATCCCAAGACGAGGTCTTCTTGGATTATGTGGGTGGCCCTGAATCTAATATAAATCTACATAAAGGACAAAAGGTGAGAAGACACGAACACAGTGAAAAAGTAACATGAAGACCGAGGCAGAGATTGCAGCTGTCCTGCCATGTGCCAGGGAGCACCTGGAGCCACCAGAAACAGGGAGAGGCGATGAGAGATTCTCCTATAGAGACCTTGGAGTAAGCATGGCCATGCCAACACCTTGATTTTGGACTTTTGGCCCCAAGATCTCTGAGAGAATAAATGTCTGGGTTTTTTTTTTTGACATTTATTTATTTTTGAAAGGGAGAGAGAGAACAAGGGAGGGGCAGAGACAGAGGGAGACACAGAATCCAAAGCAGGCTCCAGGCTCTAAGCTGTCAGCACAGAGCACAACGCGAGGCTCGAACTCATGAACTGCGAGATCATGACCCAAGCGAAGCCAGATGCTTAACCGACTGAGCCACCCAGGCACCCCATAAATGTCTGTTGTTTTTAAGTGTGTGGCAATTTCTTACAGCAGCAATAGGAAACTAACACAGATGGGATTCCTGTATGGGGAAATAAGTTGGCCGAGATCCATGTTTTTTAAGCAGTTTTTTTAAGGTTTAAATCCCTCAGACTCCATAGTTCAAATGGAAGATTACTGATAAAACACACAAATTTCTCCTGCTCTTGTTGGAGGGAGTGGCCAGAGTCTTGCCTACTTGCCCTTCCCTCCATCCTGAGGTCTATGAGGAGCTAGATGACATGGAAAGTCAGGTCCAACTGTCATTCAATGGGTCCGTTTTTTGTGTGACAAGAGAAAACAGAGTCCAGGAAACATGGCTGTGTTAAGCTGTTTCCCCAAAAGCTGACACTGAGTTTATCTGAAACACTGGCAGGGAGAGAGGGAGTGAGACAGGGAAGTGAAGACAGGGTATGTTAATAAGCAGGTTACTTCTGTGGGTGACTAAGTTAAATCCTGTGAGGGCCAATGGGAGGTGGTGTAGAATATGCCTCAGAAAGGTTCTGAGAGGCAAGGAGGATGGGATACTGATCCGCTTATTACAATTCATCACTGGTGAGGGCTGCTCCGAGGGTGGTTGGTAATGACCCCGTGTTTCTGACCTACCCTACTCTCAGGCTGAGCATGCACATGGCCAGTGGATACTCTTAGAGCCCTGAGTGCTGGCAACAGGAGGCCACTCCCATGTATTGGAAAGGTGTGAAGTGACTGCACATGACCGGGGCTCTGCTGGCATGTCTGGGAAGTACTCTGGTTGGCTGCAGATACCCTAACGACCAACACCGTGTAAGAGCGGGTACACTGTCCATGAGGAGACAGGCTGAATAAGCCCTGTGTTTCCCGCCCCCCACCCTCCATTGTTAATCTAAATCCTGGAATGGAAACGATACTCCACAATGTGCTTCTGTCCATCTAGTCAATTAACTATCTGCGTAAATAAATCAGAGAACAACCGAGCATTTGCAGAACACTAGTGACACATAAAACATATGGGTATAGGAAGGAAAGGAACAGAAAATGTTAATTATCCAAATAAATTGACCATATTTGTTTTAAATAAGTTCTCAGGAAAAAGAACTAGGGACCATGTTCCTAATATTTAATGGAGGGTGTTAAGGACAAGAAGCCCTTAAATTAAAAGAGAAATGGGCATGCTTCTTAGGCTCAGTGGTGGGATACCAAAGACACAAACAGCAAACAATGCTGAGCAGATGACATGTGCCAAGAGGACAGCCTTGTTGGCAGAGTCCAGGTGTCACGGAGCACTAGGAAACCTCACACAGCCCAGAATATCAGAGGGAGCATTGTGTGGTGGTTATAAGCAGGTAGCTGAGTCCTGTCAGACCTGGGACAGAGTCCCAGCCCCACCCCTTACTGGTTGTTTGGCCTTGAACAAATGACATTTCCTCTTGCGTAACAACAGGGGCAGCCTAAATCCCAATGAGGCCACAGGAAGGACACATTGAGACTAATGCCTATGTGGCCAGTGCTCCAAACATCATTTTATTCACCTGTGTTGTATGCAAGGCGCTCAAGCCTTTGGCTTCTGTGTCACTAAGGGACACACAACCAAGGGAACAAGCAGAGAGAATGAGATTTTAAGCTTCCCACTCCTGCAAGGACACAGGGCAGGGATAAAGACTTTAAGTTACTGCACGATTCTATCAAGAGAGTCAAACCTGGGGTGTACCAGTTGGTTGAAAGCACGTTACACAGAAGCTTAAGAGCCAGGGTAAAATCTGTATCTGTGGAAAAGGGGAGTAACCTCTGTGCCAAGCAACGGGACTTCCTAAAAGGCCCAGAATTTCCTTGAGCTAAGGGGGAGATGTGTGGTTTCTGGTGCCCAGGCTCCTGTTGGCAGCTTCTGGCTTTCCTGCCAGCCTTGCTTCGCCTCCTTAACCTTGTCCCTTTTGGCTTTCCCTAAAGCATCCACGTTTCCTACTAACTTTGCAAAAATGCCCCCACTCTGAACCCTTCTCTCCAACCCACCAACTGTTCCTAAGTATGTTAAGCAGATGTAGTGGAATTAACAAAATCTATTTATAGGATTTTTTTCTTGAAGAACTTGAAGATAAAATTTGAGTGATGCAGAAGTCCTCCTGGAGCTATTTCGGTACCTGCAGAAAGGTAGATTAGAAGGATGACTGTCATCTGATGAATGGTAGGAATCGTCTTCAGGCTAAGAGCCTGAGTTTCAGCACAAGCGGGGCTGCCAAGCCACTGGCAGCCAAGGCAAATTGCTGACACTTGCTGTGCCTCAGTTTTCCCATATGCAAAGTGGAGATAAAAATATACCTCCCCATCGGGGATGTTCTAAGGATTAACAAAACAATATCAGTGAAGCACTTTGTGGTGTTACATACCCCAAAAGGTATTACCATTATAAAAATGCACAATGTAAAACTCTATTTTTTACTTTGTGACTTTGATGGCATGAACAAACTTTACCCTCCAGCTTTTTAATATGATTATAAGCCCTTTACAAGAATACAGCTTTCACTCTGCACAGCAGGATACATAGTATTTCTTATAAATTTAATTTAGAAAACGGCAGGAAAATAATGTTAAGGATTTGCCTTAAACCCACGAAAGCAAGGCAATTCGATTAATATTGCCACTCTATCTTTAACTCGACACATTGTGCTTTAAGATGACAGTCTTTTAAGATCCCTGCTTTTCTTTGGAACAATAAAGGTAAACTTGAGATACAGAACACACTGTCTCTGCATTTTTTCCCCTAATGCTGCCTACTCAGATCCCTAACAAACCCCTTAATGTTTCTTTCTTCTTTTGAAGTAGTCGTCTGAAAAGTTTTGAGGTAAGTTTCATGTTGATGTCCAATGATGGATGCTCTTCCCTTAGCGTTCTGCTGTTCACCTAGAACTTCTGAACGCCTGCAGTCACAGGCGATGCGTACGCCATAAGGGAACATGGAACTAGAAAGCTTTTAGCTTGTGGTTAAAGAGAAGAAGATCCCCCCCTTCTAGGACTGAACAAAAAAAAGATTCACTACTTTGGACAAACTGTCCCTGGTGGGAGGGTCCCTGCATCTCCATATACAGGTCCCTTCTGAGGTGTTCTCTATGACTACTGTAATAAATTATCACAAGTTTAGTGGTTTAAAACAGCACACATTTATTATCTCACACTTCTGTAGATTACAAGCCCAACATGGGTCTCACTGGGCTAAAATCGAGGTACCGCAGGGCTGTGCTCCTTTTGGGGGCTATAGGGGAGAATCTGTCCTTGACTTTCCCTGCACTTCTTGCCTCATAGCCCTTTTCCTCCCTTTTCAAAGCCAGCAATGATACAAGAAGGACTTGCCCTGCTATCACTGACATATCCTGCTTCCTTCTTCTACATTTAAGGATCTTTGTGCTGACATTTGGCTCACCCAGTCATCCAGGAGAATCTCACCCACCTCCGGGTGATCAATATACTACCGTAATTCTCCTTTACCATGTCATTTAACGTATTCACAGTTCCCAGGGATTAGACATAGACATCTTTGAAGCAGCAGCTGTTATTCTGCCTGCCTCAGGATGCACATATACTCCCCAACTTTTGCCGCAATGAACAGCCTGGGTCCCACCAACTCCAGCGATAGTGTGATGGGATGTTGTTCCTGGTGTTGGAAAGCATGCTGGACCATTGACCTTCCCTACCCCTCAAGTTTCTTGTTCCATTAGCAATGACTTTTTCCTTATCAGGCCTCATACTCCCCAAGTCTGTCTCCACTCTATTTGTGGATGAGAAGCTCATCAAATCCATGTCAGTCAGTGCCAACCTGAGCATCTCATGTAGACAACAGTTACCTTCCTACAGTGATCTGAATGCATTTCGAATGTTCTAAATACTGAACAGCTAAAGCTGAATCCTCATTATAGACCTCTGCCCTACATTTGTTGAAACTGCAACTGATTTGTGTTTTTGTGACCTTGACTGAAGCCACGTCTGGCCACAGTTAAATTCGACAATGAGTGATATTTGTATTATCACACACCTATATGGCACTATGGTAAGCCCTTTGCATATGGGGAATCATTTATCTTTTGGATGTATATATCCTCAGAGAAACAACATAACTTACCCAGGTCACACAGTTTCATTAACTTAAACCCAGATTATCCTGATTCTAGAATCATGTTGTCCCCTCACCTGGGCACCTGCTACTCATAGGTACCAAGTGCCCTCAGACATCTCAAGACACTCAATTCCTCCTTCAGTGCTCTTTCTCATCCTTACCCTTATCCTTGCATGGAATCTGTCTTAGGACAGACTCCTTGGTTGGATACGAGTGGTTAATTATTCTAGGAATTCCTTATCCTTGGAGAGAAGCCCCAAGGAACAACAGAGAGGGATGGGAGTTCCCATGCCCTGACACTCTGACAAGAAGACACCTTTGGTCATCAGGGGTCCTTGAATCATTCCACAGGGCAGCTGTCTATGTTTCCGCCACAGTTCATCCTATGTGGAAGCAAATGAAGCCAAAAGCATCCCCTCTGTGAGATTCTATAGTATTCAAGGAGGGAAGTGAGTTAGACTGACTGGCAACCAAAGATTAATTGGGTCTGTGTGGGTAAGTGGTTGATGGGACAAGGTCAGCCTCTGCTCTGTGTCAGCTTGAAAGAGGATGTTGGGAGTGGAGTCAGAAGGCTGTGAAGGGCAGCCTCAGGGTCAGAATGACAGCAGCTCGGGGAAGGCTCTGGGCTGTGAAGTAAAACAACCACAAGTGTAAATGACCCGGGGCTCTGATGATGTGCAGCAGAGATGTTCGTGCTTTTAGACTGACATTCAAATGACTGAAATATCACCCGCCTCAGCGGCCTGATCTACACCAAGGGAAAGTGAACTCAGATCATCAACCAAGGGTTTACCGTTTACTAAACAGAGTGTTAAAAGGTTTCTCAGTCCCTAAGGTCTAAGGCCTTTGTGATAATGTCACAGTAAGGTACAGTTAATGCACCGCATGGGTGGCCCGTTTAAAATATTTACCTCCAAATGAGCCTATTAAATTTCTAAAAATATTAAGTCTCTAACAGATATAGCTCTTCCCCCCAAAGACAGATTAAAAGAAAAACACATCAAATGCATAGGCGGGCATCACTCCTGATGCATTTGAAGCTCGGCACTGTAAAACGGCCCTCGCTATTTCTTATTCTATGTGGATATTCATCTTCCAGGGAAGATATGGGGGAGGGTGGTAAAAGAAAAAAAGGAAATTTTAAGTAGTGGAAGAATTATCATGTAGAAGAACGTTACATTCCAAGCACACAACTCCACGTGGCACAACCGGGACCGGCTGTCTGGAACAACCTGGTGGGCACTCTCCTGGGGGTAAGCTTCCTTTGTGCAGCCCCTGGTCCAGCGCCTGCATTTCAGCCTTCCAGACCCTACACCTCACTCTTTGGTTTTGTTTTTTTGTGTTTTTGTTTTTTTCCAGAGATCAGTAAGTTCAGGGGACTCATTCGCACTAACCAAACTGGAAACAGACTAGATATAAATCCAGGGTTCGCTGAGAAATATGGGGTGTTTTTGGCAGCCAGGATATGCAGGAGTTCCTCAGGTATATAGGAAGACAAGGTAATAATCAGTTTCCCGGTGTGATTTGCTGAGAACCACACCAAAAGAGGGGAAGGCTATTGGGGCACGGTTCATCCAGGCCACAAAGGGACTTAGTAGATGTAACCAGGCCCCTAACACAGTGCAACTAATAATGTGACAGAACTAACATGTATTTAGCACCCATACCACATCAGGCAGAGGACTAGGCAGTTTACATGCTCACCATTATTATTCCTACTTTACAGAGAAAATTGTGGCTTAGAATTGATAACTTGTGCTAGATCACATAAACTACAGAGTGATAGATTTGAGGTTACACCCAGGTCTGTCTGACTCCAAGCCCAGATGCTTAACCGCCATTATATACTTCCTCTGCACTCACTGGAATGCTCAGATTCTCAGATTTACTGCCTCTTCCCTGACAGTGTTGGAAAAACACTGCCAAATCCTCGCTTTCTGACTCCTCTTTGTTTAAGCTGCCACACTGACCATTCCTTTCTGTTAACATAATTTTTCTCCTGTCTTCCCTCTTCTAATTCATGCTTTACACCACAGCCACAGTGATTTTTCTAAAACACAAATCTGATCCTATCACTCCCCTGCTTAAAACTCTTAATTGGGTCCCAGAGGATAAAGCGCAAACACTGATGCTTGGATTTCAGACTTCTTGATGCTCTGTCTGCTGCTCGCCTCTCCATCTTCACCTTTCCACCCTCTTCCCCACCCCACTTTATATACCTGCCATATTTAACTTTCTGTTCTTGGAGTCTCAGTCTTAAACTCAGTCTATTCCTCTCACAATCTCTCAGGCTCTTGTACTTCTTCCTGCTTGGCCAACATCTTTCCAGCTTTTTTTTTTTTCTTCTTCTTCTTCTTCCTCTTCCTCTTCTTCCTCTTCTTCCTCCTCCTCTTCTTCTTCTTCTTCTTCTTCTTCTTCTTCTTCTTCTTCTTCTTCCCAATTTTTCTCTCTCCAGCTCCACCCCCTACTCCTTTTCTGGCTGACATCATTCATCCATTCATTGCACAGATATTTGTTGAGCATCCAATATGCTGTCATGCATGGTTTCAGGAACCATAGTTACACAACAGACCAGATAAACACGGAGCTTCCACTTTAGTGGTGGTAGACAAACCATCCAATAAACTAATAGAGAAGGAAACCCCCAGGTTGTGGTAAGTGGTATGTGGAGTTGCTAGTGATATGATGGTGAAGGGAGAGAACAAGTGTTGAGGATGTGACTCTATGTGGTGGTCTGAATCATGCGGGAATCATCTATATAAAGATAAGAATGAGCCTGTACAAAGGCTCAAGTCTGGGATGTAAGTTGGTGAATTTAAAGCACACTAAGGCCAGTATGGCTTGAGGTGAGCCATAATGGGAGAGGTTGAGTTTGGAGAAAAAGACAGAGGCTAGCTCATACGTGCCTCGATAGCCCCCAAGAGTTTGGAATTTATTCCATATGTGGGGAAGCCACTTTACACTGGTAAGTAGCACATTCTCGTTTCATTTTGTTGTTGTTGTTGTTCTGGTTTGGTTTTGATTGAGATATAATTGACATTTAACTGGTATCTATTTTTAAAATTCACTCTGGCTGCTGAGTTGAGAATGCATGCTGTGTGTGTTGGGGTTGAAAGGAAGAGTAGAAGTAGGGAGATGGTGAGGACTCCATTGTAGCGGGTCAGGTAAGAGACAGTGGGGCTGGACAAGGATAGAGACTATGGAGGTCAGAGGAAAGGGTAGACTCATGGTGCGTTTGGATTGGCAAAGTTTGTTTCTGGATTGTGTTGGGGTTGAGAGGTTGGGGAAGAAAGAAGAATGGAGACAGACTCCCACAATTTGGTTTAGGGAACTGAAAGATGTGGTGATATCTACACAGCCAGGAAAATCGGCGGGAGAAACTGGTGAATAAGCACTATGACTTTTGTGAGTGCAGGAAAAGGTATGCGAGCAATAAATATCTGGTCTGAGTAAATTAATTCAGGTAATTATTTCAACTTCTTCCATTTACTGTATTTGGGTTGGATAGTAGCTCCGACTCAATACCAGCACATGTGTTTATTGGCTGTGTGTTTGAACATCTTGGCTGTGTGCAGATTGTTTCATGAGACCAGTCATTTCTTGATCTATTTTGTCTCCTAGCTTTTGATTCTAATTTTACTTTTAGTAGCTGCTGAGGATCCTATAGAAGGCAGGGGCTATGCTTTGTTTTACCACCAGTACCTAGTAAAATATCTAGCACGTAGCAGATGTTCAATAATAATTTATTAAATGAATGAATTGACCAATGTCTAAAAACAATACATGGAGGCAGACTTCATCTCTATCAAACATTTTATAACAATTGGGGCATTAGGGATGCCAATTCATCATCCTCCAAATCTGAGGTTTTCACAATAGAGATGGCTTGGTGGGGTGACATATGTTCTTGCAAAGGAATATTATTTAAAGGAATGTATTATTTACAATGAAACAAAATGAAGTTTCAAACATTCCTATGACACTATTTATCATCATCTCTTTTCTTATGGGAAAACCATTTGGAAACTCCTCAGTGGAAGTTTCCTCATTGGAAACCCCTTGTGTTGTAAGCTTAGATTTCCAAACCAATTCCAAGTAGCTCAGTTCTTCTGGTGTAAAGCAAAGGATAAGATAACTTCCTACCTTTCACCTATCTACTTAATGGAGACCTTGCTGTGAGGACTGAGAAATGAGTGTAAAATAAACAACTCTGCCTTAGCAAGTGTTAGTTGTTATGTCATACTACCAATTTCAGTGGCATCCATATTTATCCAATCAAACTTGCCTTCTAACAAGCATTCGGTTATTCTGTAATACTAGGGCTTGAGTCATTTTGGTTGCAAGTTCTAAGGTTGACGAAATACACAAAGCAGCTGTGAGATCTGGACTCCAGAACAGCTTCTGTCTCCATTTCGATAATCAGTCTCAAGAAAGACTTGGTTATTAAACTGTCATATGCTGAGGTTTGTTTTGGTTATAAAATATGTGACAAAAACTCAATAAACACTTGAAGATGCAGAATAAGCACTCCTCTGGGTGTGACAGAAGTTTAACTTCCTTCCAAGAGTAGTTAAAGGTTTTTAACATAAAGGACTGAGATTCTAGTCTTAACAAAATCTTCCCTGGGAGCAGTTATGTCAGAATGGCTAAAAGATGCTGAAAGTCAAGCAATTGGATTACAGCTAGCCCTGGACACTTATCTATCACTTCTTTCTTTCTTTTTTAAAAAAATTTTAAAAAATACTTATTTACTTTGAGAGAGAGAGAGAGAGAGAGAGAGCGAGAGAGAGCGCACGCACATAAGTGGGGCAGGGGCAGAGAGAGATAGAGAGGGAAACACAGAATCTGAAACAGGCTTTGAGTTGTCAACACAGAGCCCAATTCAGGACTTGATCTCGGGAATGGTGAGATCATGACCAGAGCCAAAGTCGGACTCTTAACCAACTGAGCCACCCAGGTGCCCCAAGATTTATCTATCATTTCTGAAGTTTTTATGTGTTTCCTGGAAAGAAGCCAAGATTCTCTTCTGAGTTAGAGAATGGATACCAAGACAGACTAACTGGGTAATTGGGGAATCATTTTTTTGCAGCAAAGGGAAAACAACAACAACAACAACAACAAAAAGCAGGACTTGTTTTCCCACACAGGCAAACAAAACAAACTTCAATGTAGCTAAGTCTTGATGATTTTGTCTTCCAACAAACCCCCAAACATAGATAAAGTGCTTCCAGTGCCAATTTGAAGTTGGCAGGCAAGTTGGGCTGCAAATGATCTAATTTATCTCAATTCAAATCAGCTTAGCAAATTTGGAAGCTGCTACACGAAAATAGGTAACATGGGAGTCACAAACACATGAATTTTGAGGTCTTTAAGCAAAAGTGACTTCCCAGGACAAACTACTTCCTGTTATTCTCCCAGTAAACAGTGTACATAGAACCAAACAGACAGGACAGGCTACTGGGTTAAAAGCTTGCCTATTTAAATGCTTGGCTCAAAACTAAGAATTACAAACCACCTGCCTCCTTTTCAGAAGGAAGGAAACTTTCAAAAGGCAACAATCTAGCTGAAACCCTAGGAAGAAGTGGGAGTACAAAGAGAGGGCACAGTGGGAGAACACAGTAATTATTCAATAATTATTGGCAGTGAATAAAATGCATGAAATGCAGGTGTAAATTATAATGCAAGAATGCCATCATACTCTAATGGCAGTGCTGTCTCAGTCCAGGAAAGAGCACCCCTATGGATTCCTTTTCCAAACCCTTTACTTTGCTTAGGGGAGCTTTAGAAAGGGCAGCAGACTGTGGGTTTATAAAAGGCACAGCAAATTTAGTAAGAGGATTGGGGCTCAGGTCACCTAAGAGTTTCCTCGTTTCACCTTCCCTTTTCTGAGTTTGGCAATTTTCATCTAAAACTTAAACAATAAATGGGTGATTTGGTTCCTTAACCTAAAAACAATACCAAAAGACAGACCAAAAGAGAAAATTGTACCAAAAAATGAGGCTTTCAGCATGGGCAAACTTATTGTTTTTATGTTAATTAAAGTACTGGAAACAATTAGTGTTCTACACCGCCTTATGTTGGCATATTGCTTTATGGTCTACAAAGTGCTTTTGGATCCGCCTCGTATGGGGTTCTCATCCAGTCTTGTTCTAGGTGGGAATTATTAAATGAAACAAGAAGGATATAAGGTGTCCAGCACAGGCCTGGCACATAGTTGATGCTTTACAAGTGAAAACACGGGTGCAGAGAGGTTAAGTGAGGAATCCAAAGTCAAATGTCCTATTTGTGCCCTAAGCACCTCAAGTCCAGGTCTTCAGATTCCCAGTACAAACCACTTTCCCACTACCTCATCCCAACTTTCTTGGGTTCTCTGGGCAAAGACACAACCTGAAAATGTCCTCTTATGCAACAGTTTCTATTACTTCTCTCTACAGAAGCTATTAATTTGTAGTAATGTCAAAAGATTTACATAGCACCTTCTTATTTCTTTGTCCTTTTCTAGAGGTGATGATGGGCCAGAAAACGAGTCATCAAAAGGGGGAAGGGAATTTCATCCTGCCAATTCATTAATGAGTCCTGCTGTACTGAAAAACTGCAGAAGATTCAAGACTTTTTTCCATGCATTCATTTCTCGGTATACAACCTCACTCAAGTAACGCATCTTGCTGATCCGTGCATGGTAGAAACTTTGTCTTCTACTCTGCAGAACCTTGGTGCTCATCTAGCATAAAATGAGGATGTGATTCGGAAAACATGAGATTGATTCTGTCAATATATACAACTGAGAACTTCAGGACTCAGAGGGGATTTTTATAACTGGGTATCTCTGTCTGCCCTTCAATGTTCCCAGGGAGATCACCTCCAACTGGAGCCTGGGAGAGACTTCAATGTATTTCCTCCCCAAGAACAATGCCTTCCTCCACATGTCCCAACTAGACATTTTCTGAGCTCCGTATCCCAACCAGCTCCTGGTCATCTCTACTTTGATGTCTCATAGACAAATCAAAGGCAACATTATAAATGAAATTCACCATCTTTCCCTGAAAAATGGCTCTCTCTCATCACTTGTATCTGGGAGGATGACTGTACCATCCACACATTGTTCTAGCTGAAACCCAGGACGCCACAGCAGGATCTGCGTGGGCCTACAGAGATCCAAATGTCACACAGGAGAGTACCTGGCTCTCACTCCACTGGCAGGATGGAGAGCCCTAGAAGAACATGAATTTCCAGTGAGAACACCATCCTTATCACCCTTCTCCTGAACCACCTCTACCTGCTATATCCCTGCAACTGCCTGAATTATAGTCTCCAGAATTCATCAACCAACTACACCTAAGACAGGGGTCAGCTAACTGCCAGTTTATTGCAGTGAAGTGTTATTGGGACTCAGCCACCCCCATTCATTTATGCATTGTCAAAGGCTGCTTTTGCTCTGCAATGGCAGAGCTGAGTGATCGTGGCAGAGAACTTAATGTTCCACACAGCCTGCAGTGTTTACTATCTTTACAGAAAATGCTTACTGACCCTTGCCCTAAGATTAATCCCATGATTCCCTATATCCCTTGTGACCACAGTCCCCACAGAAAGCCCAAGCCTCCCAGGGCATTAACCCCATTACAGTTCTGTGTAGCTCTCTCCTGGCTTAAGCTCCTACTCCTCCAAGCCCCTAAATTTTACAGCTGTATTCTCTAGAACTCAGAGTGTCATCAGCAAAATCCCCTAAATCCTCAAAGTTCCTTTAATGTTCTTGCTCTTATGGAAATCTGGCTGTCCCTTGAAGCCAGTGCTTTTGCTGTAGCTCTCTTCAAATGATGGCTGTTTTCTTTCCCACCACCATACCTAGAGTGGTCACGCTTTTTTTTTTTTTTAACA
Organism: Acinonyx jubatus; assembly: GCF_027475565.1. Lineage (NCBI taxonomy): Eukaryota > Metazoa > Chordata > Mammalia > Carnivora > Felidae > Acinonyx > Acinonyx jubatus. The sequence continues at coordinate 35,148,389 of NC_069380.1, read as the reverse complement.
TTTTTATTCATTTTTTGAGAGACAGAGATAGGGTGTGAGCAGGAGAGAGAGGCAGAGAGAGAGAGGGAGACACAGAATCTAAAGCAGGCTCCAGGCTCTGAGCCATCAGCACAGAGCCAGACATGGGGCTCAAACTCACAAACAGTGAGATCATGACCTGAGCCGAAGTTGGATGCTTAACCGACAGCCACCCAGGCACCCCACAGAGTGGTCATGCTTTTTATTACCATCTATTACCATTATTTTCCCTGGTCACCTCAAATGTCTGTAATTGTACTATTTGGTAGCCCTCCTTTTAATAATCACCATTCTTCCAATCTTTTGTTTTTATTTGTTGAAGAATTTGGGCCTTGGATTACTGGAAATTTCTCCACCACTCTCTGTTATTATCCTTTATGTTTTTAAATATCTGTATGGATAATTCATTCAACACCTTGGCCTTGCATCTAATAATTTTATCTTCCATTGCACCTTAGTTATACAAACCCCTGGTATGCTTACTTACCAGTACCTATATCACCTCAAAAATCTCAATTTGAGGCACCCTACTCTGATCACTATCTCCTATTTTTCCAGCTCACTTACTTTAACACCCTCATGCCAATAATTTTTTTACCCACCTGGGACCTTCCATCCATTGACCCTACCTCCTTCTACTGTCCTTCACTGCCCCATGCCCTCAGTTCCCTCCTTTCTTCAACTTAGATGCCATAGCCAGACTTACAATTGCTCCCTTGCATCACCCTCAAATTCTGTCCCTTCTCTCTCCATTGTGTTCATATCCATTCAAACCTCTAACCCTGATTAAATCAAGCTTTTCACATCCTCCAGTACTTTTTCTGAGCAGCTGATTGTGGCTGGGAAGAAGCATACACCATGCTGGCTTTAAATTAATGACTACCATCCTTGAGGGGCTTTCACTATTGCCCAGGACATTTTCATAGTCAATGCATTCTCTCACTCTCTTGGATAAATATGTCACACTTACTTTTCTTTCTTATGACTACTATTTCCCCTCCCACACTCATGTTTAACAATGCCTTTGCTGTTTATTCCACCAGGAAAACAGGCACAATGTACTGGTCTCCCTGTGTGTCCCTTCCCTCTTGTTCCACTCTCCCCTCCTTGTTAATGAAGAAAGAAAGGTCTCTCTGTTCCTATTAGAAATGAGCCCCTCTACTTGTGCACTGTATCCTCCTGTCCTCTTTCCCAGTCCAGGACCTTGCCTCTGCTTTAACCCCTTTTCTTTGTGTGTCATCTGTTTCCCCTCTTTACTACACAATTCCCATCAGCACGTCGACTTGCTAGTATCTCCAATTAAAAAACGAATAATAATAAAAGGAACAAAACAGAAACAAAAAACCACCTCCCTTGACCATACATTGCTCTTTAGTCCCTTTTTCCTGTTCCTCTTTAGAAATGAAATTCCTGGATGTTCTCCACACACAGCATCAAATGAACCTTCAAAACCAGATGCCAAATCATGCCACACCTTTAGTTTTCCTAACATCCCAAGAACAAAATCCCTAGTCTTTACATAATCAGATCCCCCTTTTGACCTCATCTTTAATTCTTTTCTTCCAAGTCACACTTTCTATCTGCTTGCCTTGCTTTATTTTTCTTCATAGCAATCAGTACTTGACTGCGGTTGGCTGAATGATGGTCCCCAAAGATGTCTGAATCCTAATCTTCAGAATCTACCAATATATGTGTTACCTTACATGGTGAAAGGGACTTTGCAGACATGATTAAGGTAAGAATATGGAGATGAAGAAATCATGCTGGATAATCTGGGAGGGATAAGAGTCCTTATAAAAGGGAGACAGGAGGATCAGGCCAGAGAATGAGATACGACAAGGGAAGATGAAGTCAGAGTGATTCCATTGTGGGAAGGGGGCTGCAGGCCAAGGAATGAAGGTAACCTTGAGAAGCTGGACAGGCAAGGAAATGGATTCTTAGAAGAAATACAGTCTTGCTGACACTTTGATTTTAACCCATAAGATCAATTTTCAGACTTCTGAACTCCAGAACTGTAATAGATGTATAGTGTTGTAAGCCGCTAAGTTTATGGTATTTTGTTATGACAGCAAAAGGAAGCTAATACATTGATACTATGTTGTTTCTTTACCAGTTTAATGATCTGTCCTCCTAAAAACAATATAAGCCCTATGAACTAAGGGATTTTCTTTCTCTTTTTCACTGTAACATGTCCAGCCGTCACAATGATGGATATTTATTGAATCAATATGTGTGTGATTATAGAAAAATGAGTGAAAATCACTTCCTTCCTGGCTAAAGTATATCATTCATGATTCCTTTTGCTATGTGCCATTGGTATCAGGGATCAAAGACCACAATAGACATCCCAGAGTACTCCTTGGACCCCATGGGTCTGGATTTCCATGTGGAGTCTAACAGTATCAAAAGTTCAAAAACATGTCTTGAACTTGCCCGAGTACCCAGATAATCTCCTTCATGGATCACAATTAGAATATTGAATTAAGGAGTTCATTTTACTTTCTGGAAAATTGTCCATTTCTCCTGTATACTTCATGACAAATGATAAGACAAATTAATAAAAAAGGCATTAACTGGAAATTGAGTCTTAAACTCACTTCAAACCATTTGTTTTTCTTTTGCACTAGAATATAAATTCATGAGAGCCCCAAATGTCTTATTCACCGTTTTATCCTCAGGGCCCAGAAGTATGCTTAGTACTTAGTATGCTCTCAATCAGAATGTAATAAATTAATGAGTTTTAATTTCTCCTCCCCTCAGTCTCAAACCCGGACAATCTCCAAATCCTATAGATTATCTCCATTAGCATGTTTAAATCTATCTTCGCCCCTTCATCTCCTCTGCTCTCACCTTATTTCAGGGCCCTCATCCTCTCCTGCTGGGAAGAATACAGTATTCTCTACATTCCCAACCCTTCTGCACACTGCTGCTAGATGGGCTTCCCCAGATCTTATCCTATTAACCTCTCTTCCGCCACCAAGACCTCAATGGCTTCCTCATTGCCCCCATGATAGAATCCTTCCCCCTTGATATGGCATCAACAAGTGTCCATATCCTGCCCCTGATCCTGCAGCTTTATGCCAAGCTTTCCTTTTCCCTTTCCTCAATCTCTGGGAGAGCCTATGATGCCCAAAGTCACGCTCTTGTTCAGGGTCCCTGTCCCTTCCATTGGCTTCCTCCATTGTCTGTGTTCTAGTCTTCTATTGCTATGTAAGAAAGCATTCCAAAACATTATAACTGAAAACAACAATCATTTACTATTATTATCTGTCATGGTAGTAGAGATTGATTGGACTCCATGAGGTGAATTTTTTTTTTTTTTTTTTTTTTTTTTTTTTTTTTTTGGTTCTCTCAGGAGTTTGGGTCGGATGGTGGCTGGGGCTGAAGTCATCTCAAAGGTTTCTTCATTTACATGTTTGGCAATTAATAGTGGCTGTGGCCTGGGAGCTTGACCAGAGCTGACAGCTGGGGGCCCTTGGTTCCTCTCCGTATGGGTCCCTGTTTGTGGCCTGGGCTTCCTCACAACATAGTGCTTAGGTTTCAAGAGCAAGCGTCCCAAACAGACTGGGTAGAAGTGGCATGGTCCTCTCTTACCTAGTCTAGAAGTTGCACAGTATACTTGGGCCACATTTTACTAGTTAGAAGGAGTCACTAGGGTTAGCCCATATTCTAAGGTGGGGGAATTAGTTCCAGCTCTTGATGTGAGGAACATAGTGCATATACATGATACATGCATGAGGAGGGAAGGAATTGATGGTGACTGTCTTTGGAGACTACCTACCAGTCAGGAATGCGCTCTTTTCTTCCACTCCACAACTGGAAGCAAACACATCATTTGCCTTTCAAGATCTACTTCACCCCTGACTCCCATATTTCTAGGCAGAGCTATGCCCACCCTCCTTTGTGGGCCTGCTCTTCCCTTTTGAGGCTTCTCTCCTGGAATCTGACATATTATTTAAATTAAATTACTAATTTACATTTCTGCCTCTCCTAAACACGTGAGGACCTGAGTCTGTGTTTTCTCATCTGTGCCTAGGAAAGCATCAGATAGAAGGTGGGTCCTTAAAAACATTTCCGAATGGGGGGTGGGGGGGTGGGAAGTGTGCATGTGGATTAAGTTAACCAGAAATATACTTCACTCAATTGGTATTTGAGAGAAGGAAGTTTAGATGGAGATGCTGACGGATGAGTCCAAGGAAGCACATAGCTGAGGCGCACACACGTGGATCTCTATCCACATATAATGGTAGGATTTCATAGGACTGTGGGTAGATTCAAGACAAAAGAGAAAAACGTTACGTCTGTCAGAAGGTATTTTCAACTCACTTGAAGAGGTCGAGGGTCACAGCTGTAAATGGAACCTTCAGCTGAAGGAAAGGGGAATTTTGAGTGTCGCTGAGCATTTCAAGTGCTCACAGGCTAGAAATGCCTTTGGAGGTAGAAGAAGCTTGAGTGCTTCCCCCACCCCCAGTGGACTCCAGGCGTCTGTGGTGAGTAACCACAGGGGGGCAGGGCATCTACCGAGATAATGGGCAGGCTCTGGAGCTCCAGCTGACAACGCCACTACAAATCATCCCCAGTTTACCGACTGATCAAGTGCGTAATACATGAAGAAAACGTTTAGCCACGAGTGATAGGAAAATCTACAATACTTCTCTGTTCAGATTTAATTTTCCAAGCAATAAAATTTCTAATATTAACAAAGGTTGTGGCTCTCCTAAATTATTTTTTAAAATCTTTAAAAATTTCTTTGAATATCTCATTTCAATGACTAATCAGGGGATGACACCAAAATAGCAGGTGACTTACATTTTTCCATCAGCATTACAACGCCAACATTTTATGGATTCAGTCCTTTTGGATTTAATTTCCTAATTAGCTTTTAAAAGAGAAGTGCAAAGGTTAAAAGCTGCTGCCTTTCTAGAATTCAAGTATTTAAAATTCCACTGCCAACCTGGGGACTTAATTTCAAAATTAAAGCAATCTGTACAGAGCATCTAAATAAATATCTAATGAAATCTGTTTATAGATTAACCAGACTGAGACTCATGGCAAATCTTGTTACGATCTGCTCCTTTCTAAATTCAACACTCTGTGGGCATAAATAGGGTCCTTCATTAACCCTATACTAAGGCTTATTTTATGATGCTGGCAAGGTGTGAAACAACAATTTTATATATCTGTCTGATATTCTTTCAGCTGGTACTCTAGAATAGACTAACAAAAGGTGCTGAATTTTTCCAGCAGAGGTTGAAGAAGCAGAGAAGAGATGAATGGGAAAGGGCAGGTTTGGGGACCTAGTGATTCTTGCATTCCTTGAGTAATGTATCTATATAGTGCAGTTTTTTTATTAAGTTTGACTCACTTAATGTTAAATATTTGCATCTCTCCTGTGTATCTTTTCTTTGGGTTTCTTTCACGATTTTATATTTACAAAACTTTTCCAAATTCAGATTTTGGAGGCTGTACACCCATATTTTTTCTGTAATTTTGTTCATTTACATTTTTATTGAGGTGCAGTTCACATAACCAAATTACCAATTTTAAAGTGACTTTAGTATATTCACAATGTTGTATAACCATCATATCTAGTTCCAAACATTTCATCACCCTCAAAGGAGACCCCAATACCATTAAGCAACCATTCTTTACTTCCTACTCCCCCAGCCCCTGGCAACCACAAATCTACCTTTGGTCTCTATGGATTTACTTATTCTGGATATTTTGCATAAATGGAACCACAAAATATGTGACCTTTTTCTGTCTGGCTCCTTTCACTTCATATAATGTTTCTGAGATTCATCCAGCTTGGAGCATGTATAACCACTTCTATCCTTTATATGATTATTACATGATACATCATATTTTGTTTATCCATGCACCCACTGATAGACATTTGGGTCATTTTCACTTTTGACTATTGTGAATAGTGTTGTTATGAACATTTGTGTACAGTATTTGCTTGAATACCTGCTTTTAATTATTTTGAGTGTATACCTCAGCGTGTAGTTTCTGGGTCTTTAGGGCAATTCTATTTTAACTTTTTGAGGAACTTATTTTTATATTCAACTTTTAAAATTAACCTGTAGTTTTGAAATGGATTATTTTTAATTGTCAATTTTCCCCAAATCATTTATTGGCTAATCTATTCCTTTTCCTATAAATTTGTGTTGTATTATTTTGCCTGTATCTTCTTTCAGAATCAGACACTTTAAAAATTACTACTGTAGCCCTGAAGACTTTAAATATCTGCTAAAGAAATACTTTCTTTAACCTTCATGTTTTTCAAGATCTTTTTGGCTAGCCTTGCCTTTTATTTTTTTCAGATTAAATTTAGAATCACTTCTGTCAAGGTAAAAAAAAAAATTCACTGCAATTTTAATTGAACTTGAATTCAAACTATATGTCATTTTGGAAGAAATTGAGATTGTATTCTGTTTAATTAGTATGCCTCTGCATTTAGTCATATTTTTTGGGGGGGTCTCTCTAAACTTTATGATTTCACTTTTAGACAGGGGGTGGGGGTGGGGGGCACCTCTCCTCTACCCCCATAGGTTTAGTGGCTGGGGACTGAGAATCACACTAATAAAGACAGATTGACAAGAGAAAATACAATTTTAGTTACTTATAATAACTGATGATTGGGATTTTATGAAGAAATGAGACTCAAAGAAGTGGTCAGAGTAGAAATTCTGTAATATCTCACTCTATATGAAGGCCAAGGGATTTGGGACTTCTGTGCTGAGGAGGCAAGTTACAGGATGGAGAAGGGAGGAAATGGGTGGTCCATAAGTGTTGTCTGATGCAAATAAGAATCCCTGAGTTGGTAAGAATTATCTCAGGACTAGCTCTCTTCCAGGTCTGGAGATGTGTATGAAGGGAAATTTTCTGTATAAAAGGGGACCTTTATGCTCTATTTTTAGGCAGTTAGGGAGAGGTAAATAGCTTTCCCTGCCTTTACCAGTCTCATTGGCCTTTAGCTCAGAAAAATCCATATGCCAAAGAGGCATAATTTGGGGCGGCTTATTCTGGTACCCTTCACATTCATCTGGTGTTGCATGTTCCTTGGTAAGATGCCTAAGCTACTTTATCTTTTTCTTACTTTATTTTTTAAAATTTTTTATTTTTATTATTTTTTTTTATTTTTGAGAGAGAGCGAGAGAGTGCACACCTGGACCCATGAGAGGCGAGAAGGGGCAGAGAGAGAGAGAGAGACAAAGACCTAAGTGGGCTCTTCACTGACAGCAGGGAGTTGGAAACAGGGCTCAAATGAAGGAGCCACGAGATCATGACCTGAGCCAAAGTCAGATGCTTAACCCACTGAGCCATGCAGGCACCCCTCTTTTTATTACTTCTTAATAACATTTCTTCCCAATATTAATTTGGAGACATTTAAGTTTTTCATCTCACTTATTAATTCTAGTTTATTTTCAGTTTACTATCTGATATTTTCTATAGAAATTACTATCTACATAAATGTACATGGTCTGTCACTAATGTCAACCTAAATAAAGAGGTAAACTGAGACAAACCCAAAATTGTCAAAAAGATGAGTTTATTTGGGAATAGGAGAGGAATTTGCAGTTTGGGGCATGCAAACTGCAGCAAGCTACGGGCGACTCTGTGGAGGGCTTGGGGTGGGCTGTATTTATGGGCACGGAGTGTAAAAAGGAGAGAGTTGAGTTAGAACCAGTTAAAATCAAAAACAAGTGGAGACCAGCTTTGAAAATTCCCTGAGCAGAAAAAACCAATCCAGTCACACAAAGCTCAGTTCAGCTTATTTGGTGAAACTAGCGGGACCCGGGTGGTTTCTTGTTCATGCCTCTGGAAACCATAAGTAAAAGTTCCCAAGGTTGATATAAGGCAACACCTGACCAACTCTCGATCCTTTAAGAAAATTTCAATCTTATCACTTTTCTGTAAATCAGGTATGTAAAGGAAATCTTTCAGTCCTTAAGTTTTGTTTTCCTGAGGACAACAAATGCATGAGATTTTTTTTATTTTACATTCTCTGAATCCATTTGAGATTGAAATTCTTTCACAGTAACAATTTTCTTTCTCTTTTCCAGTAGCTATGTCTTTATATCTTCCTGTTGGGTGAGAACTTTCAAGACAATGGACTCTTTTGTTCATTTTTATACCCCCAGTGCCTGGAAAAATGTATGAGCTATATTTATATTTATATTTTTATATTTGTATTTATTTAGAAAAAGACAGAGACAGAGACAGTGCGAGTAGGGGAGGGACAGAGAGAGAAGGAGACAGAGAATCCCAAGCAGGTTCCATGCTGTCAGTATGGAGACTCACAAGGCTGGAACTCATGAAACCGTGAGATCATGCTCTGAGCCAAAACCAAGAGTTGGCTTAACGGACTAAGCCACCCAGGCACCCGGGGTTTAATCTATATTTTTGAAGGAAGAAATGGATTCTGTGTAATAATTCTGTAGTAGGCCTTCTTGCTTCATGCAGATTTTAATACAAATGCTTACCATATTTTACCAATATCTTTTTTTTTTTTTTTTTTTGGTTTGAGACAGGTACCCATAATTATAGGAAGGAAAATAGTCTTCTAAATTTTTACAGACCTTAGAATTAAGAATGGGAGTAAATTTTTATGAACTGTCTTTACAGAATGTACTATTATCTTACAACATTTCCTACTTACTTTGACTTTTTAAATGTATGCTAACAAATTTCCTGTAAAAAAATATGCTTGGTGAAGGTGGATTGTTATTTTCATGTACTGTTGGATTTGATCGATTAACACTTTATTTAAAATATTCACAGAAAGTATCAAAATTAGTTTGGAGGGTAGAAAGTTAAAACACTTGCCTCTGAGTTCACTTCCTGACTCTCTTCTCTAGGGGTTGTGGCCATGTGTTCCTGGGTGGAATAGAACTGATATCAGAAAGTATAGGATTAGCACAGCCCCTTAAGGAAATGTGGCCCTGGTATTGCACGTTGGAAATCAATCCTCATTTTCTTCAAATTCTTGGAAGCCACAGACTGGCATCAGCTATAGTAAAGTCTGATTATTGTTAGGTCAAAGCACTTCCACCAAATCCCTAATTGCCTGCAGATTTTTCTTCTCTTTTCCATGGTCATTTCCTTGAAAGAGACTTGAGGTATAAAACTTGCTTTTTCCCATTTCCCTGGATAGTTTTATTATTGTTGCTACGTTGAGATAGGTTCAGCACTATTATTTACATACATTTTGTTGGACATTAAGAATCAAAACTCATTCATCAAAAGCCAGAATAACTGGTAGGAAGAAGATTAAACAATTCATTTGCAGAGCACAACCACACAGGGTAACCTGAGAAGAGTGCTACCTGGCCCACTGAGCCATCTGGTGTCCCCAAACCACAAGTACAGTGCCAAGAATGCATAGCACCAAGAGCGTGTATTACAATTCACCACGCAAAGTTTTGCAGCCTCAGAGTACAGAATAGTGTTCAGGGCATGGGGAGAATCATCTAGTAACCATAAAAAAAAAAGTTTCTCCTATAGGCATACCATTTTTGTCATCTGCCCCTTCCTTCCTTCCCATAGCCAAATGCATATGTTGAAATTCTAATGCATAGTGTATCGTGTTAGGATGTGGGGTCTTTGCAAGTTGTGTAAGTCATGATAATGGAATTGCTCATGGAGCCCTCATGAATGGAATTAGAGCTCTTAGAAAAGAGATCACAAGGACCTCCCTCTCTCCTACCATTTGAGGGCTAAGATAGTTTCAGACGTAGTTTTTTGTGTAATCAGTGCTATTCATGGCAACATTGAGTGAAATATGCATATTTCAGAACATGCCCCAAAGACAAACAGAAATGATTGTTAATTGTATACTAACTTGAACTATAAAAAATATTATCTCCTGTAAATAATGTAAAGTTGACCATAATCTAGGTCCCTTTCCATATGAACAGTGGATTTGGAAGAGGCTAAAATAATTTTGGGTTGATAAAACTTATCTTTCAGCCATACTGTAGGTGGGGTTGTTGAAAACATTTCTCATATTCTCAGTCTGTTAGGACCTGCCCAGACAAGTTGTCCTGACCGAAAGTTAATGCCACATCCACTAGATATGGTATTCACAATGTCTGGCCTGTTCTAAATGTTCAAAAAATATTTGTAGACTAAGTAAATGGGTGTTTATTACCAAAAGATGCAGTTGATTATGTGTGAATAAGTATGAAGAAAGTGACCAATAGTTTGTACCCATTTATGGAATGCTATAATCTTTGAAATAAAGAACTGAGGGGAAAAAAATCACCAATTTCTATGACACTTCTTAAATATTGTGGCCACAGCCTCTGGCAGGAATAGCAAAAAGCTATGCATTCAAGGTTTTTGTTTAGCGCCTTCCCTTCCCCTCCTATCTCCTTATTAACTGAAGTGGGGACAGGAGTGGGTGGGGTGGAAATTCAAAATGGGCTTTAGGGAAGAATAATAAAAATGAGGAATTGGTAGGAAAATTTGATTATAAGGAAAGGCTGAGGGAATCAGGACTCAGGTGAAAAGGAGGAGGAGGAAAACCAAATCTTTTTCTTCAAGGGTATGAAAGGTTATAATGAGGAAGGTGCTGGCCAGCTGTTCCTTACTGTCACGAAAGACAGAATAAAAAGAGGGATACTTTATAGAGAATAGAGCTTCGAAGTGAGGCTCCATTACCAGAGCAGGTGGGGGAGGATAGGACAGAGAACAGTGGCTCTTAAGTGTTGCTAAAGGACCAACATCATTAGTACCACCTAAAACCTTGTTAGAAATGCAAATTATCCAACCTTGCCTCTGACACACTGAATCAGAAACTTTAGGGTTAGAGCTCAGCCATAGTTCTTTTTTTTTTTTTTTTAAGCTTATTTTTATTTATTTTGAGAGAGGGAGAGAGAGAGTGTGCGAGCAAGTTGGGGAGGGGCAGAGGGAGAGGAAGACAGAATCCCAAGCAGGCTCTGTGCTGTCAGCCCAGAGACTGATGGGGGGGTGCTGGATGGTTGGAACTCAGGAATTGTGAGATCATGACTTGAGCCGACATCAAGAGTCAGATGCTTAACCAACTGAGCCACCCAGGTGCACCTCAGCCACAGGTCTTTTAACAAACCTTTCAGGTGATCCTGATGGATATTAGGTTTGAGAATCATCGATAAATTCTTGTGGACACTTGGTTTCCAGATACAGCAGTTTTGAGAAGCAAGTGTCTTGAAAAAATGAGGACGTTAAGCCTCTTCCAGTTTAATATTGTCTGTCTTTTGTCAAGAAGTCACCCCCATCAATATACTTTATATCCATTATACAAACCCCAAGGGATAAACCCTGTCTACCTTGGAAGATAAAGTTAGTGGATGTATTGGGGTATGTAACTTGTAATCAGCAGTAGTGAAAATTGCCCCAAAGTAAAAGAAAATTCTTTTTGCTCCGTAAGTTATTAAAGATACTCCACAAAGAGTGCCACCTTAAAAAAAAAAAAGAAAAAGAAAAAAAGGACACCACCCATGACCCACTCAGCGTCAAGATTTTCAGGATCCAGCAAGAGAGGTGGACACACAGAGTGATGGATATGGTTAAAGATGATCTTATGAAGTAGAGTTAATAAAGAAATAAGTACCAGAACATCTGTAGCAGTGAGGGTATTCTCAAAAAAGGTCTCTCACATTCCTCTAGAAAGATTGAAAAGGTTGCAACCATAATCTTTCTGGAGAACAAGTTGGCAATGTGCATTAAGAATCTTAAAAATGTTCTAATTCATAATTTACCAATCTAACTTTAGGAATTTAACCTAATGAAACAATCAAAGATATAATCTGGAATGTTCATTGCAATTTTATTTGTAATACTGAAAAATTTTAAAGCAATCCCTAATTGCCTACAGATTTTTCCTTTGTAGTCAAAACAATAAAAGCACCAATATATAAAGGACATATGTAATAGGATAAGTATTCATACATTGTTTGTAGTGCCCTCCTCCAAAACAAACAAACAAACAAACAAACAAACCTATAAACGATGTAAATGTCCATCATTACGGGGAGGATTAAATTCTGGCAATTGATACCCTGGAATATTATGTTATCATTAAAGAGAATGAAATTTAAACCTTTGGCTTGGAGGAATTTCCATAATGCATTGTTAAGTGATAAAAAGCAAGATGAAGGGAAGAATGTACACCACTTTTTTATTAGAAAACAAACATGACAACTCTCCCATATATGTGTACATGTTTGTGTAGGATTATATTAGAATGTATAAGTGTGGAAGCAAGCCAAAATATGTTAACAAAAAGAAACACAGCTAGGCTAAAACTAACATGTGTAATAAGGTCTTGCTTATGTAAAATTATGCACTTCTGTGTATTTATATGTAGCAAGATAATTAAAAGTTAGTTTGCTAACAGTAGTTCTCTTTGGGTTGTAAGATTTAAGATGATTATTGCTTTATTCTTTATTCCTTTACATATTGCTTGATTTCTTTGCATAATCAACATGCAAAACATAACTTTTTTATTGCAACAACAACAATGAAGACACACCAGTGGAAGTATAAAAATGAACAGAATCCATTAGTTGTCATCATTTAGGCAATAGGAAGCAGAGGAAATCTGTGTTGGAAGGTAAGAAGAGCCAGATATTGCTCCTCTAGAGAAGCCTTAGGTCACGCTGAATAGAGAGGAGGGGCTGGGAAGGACAACTGGTGGAGGAAGCAGTGGTGACAAGGCAGGTGAGAGCTGGTTAGTGGGAGGAAACAGGGCTCTTAGAATGTGACACTCCATGCACTCTGAGGAATCCATGTGTCTGAGGACCACTGAGACCACTAGAGGAGCTCTGCTGGTGACTGGGGAAGGTATAGGTTAGGATGATTTCAGGAAGCTTCCCTGCTGATCCCTGTGTGAGAAGTGAGATGATTCATTTCCAGAAAGACCAAATAAAAGCTGTGCTGTCTAGTTACCAATAGGTTTACAACCTATTAGAACTATGTAAGAAACACCCCCTCCCCCCACACACACATCACAATGGAGTCCCTAACCCTTAGACCCTTCACTTCCCGGTTCTTCTTCCCCTCTGCATTTTGTGGGCTTATTTTTCACGGGCTATGCAATGAGCATGTGCCAAAGAACTGAAGTCTTTGCGTCACCTCAAAGAATGTACATTTGTTCCAATCAGACCACTTCTTGGCCTTACTTGGGCATAGGCAACTTCTAGGTAAGGCTGTAACTTCTGCAGCACTCAGCCAATGAGGAACCAGGGGAGGGACTTGCACACTAGGAGATAAATTGCCTTCTGTAACTGCCCCGAGTGTGCCTATCAGACACCTGCTCTTGCAAGAACGTTGATTAAAGCCTTGCTTCACTGTGTTCCAAGTCTCTGCATCCCTCTTTTGACTGGAGCAGTGGGCTTATTTCTCAAACCCTGGCATTAATAAGGTTTTCTGTCCTCTCTTTCATGATTTTCTATTTTCCCCACCTGCCTGAACATTCTCTGCTCTGCAACTACTACTTGTACTTTTGAACAACTGAGGCAGTAAGACTAGAAGAAGGAAAAGTAGGAGAGATGTTCTCTGACTCTCAAATCCCCCTTCCCTAGTCCCTTAGAGATGGGGAGGAGGGGGGGAGGGAAGGAGGGAAAGGACTCTGGTGAGAGGAAACTGGTTTGCTCTCTAATATTCTGCCAAAACACCCAGTAATCGGCTTCTTTTACAGCATTTACCATGGTTTCTGTTTTCTTATTTGTTGTTACAATGTTTGCAATTATCCTAAAGTTCTTTAACATTACAATATGATATTATAAAATGCAAAACTTAGATTAAACCAATACCTAGGAATTGATGTAGAAAGCAAGGTCAAGAAGTAGTCAGCTAGTGTGCTAATTAAGTACAACTGAGGGATGAGATAACATTCTATCAGAAAGGACTAACTCCAGAGGTAGCTATTGAGAGGCTAAGAGAAAAATTACCAGGTGTACTCACAATTGCAAAGAAAAGATCTCCCCCCCCCCCCCCCCCCCCCCCCCGTTCCTGAAACCAGCCAGGGCGCGCCCGGTTGTAGTCTGACCTAAAGGCGGGAACCAATCAAGTTCTGCTGAGTGGTTTGAAATAAAGGAAGGCAGGAACCAAACAAGTTCTGCTGAGCGTTCAAATTTAAATGTCAACCAATAACAGCTCTGTAACCTCAAAAAAATCCCTAACTTGTTTGTGCCTGTCTATAAAAGAAGCTGTAAGATCCTTGCTCGGGGCCTCTTAGCGTCACCGGCAACGAGTGCGCGGAGGACCGGGTTCGAACCTGCAATAAACGACCCTTGCCGCTTGGCTTCGACTCTGGACTCTGGTGGTTTGTTTTCGGGGGGTCTCTCCAATCGGGGCATATCACTATCACTGGCCCTCATATTATCCACATCTCCATCAACAGCAGAATGTTTTAATTGGCATATTTGATGTCAGAAACAGGCTTCTATTTATGTAAAATAGAGTCTATTGCTTAATGTGGGGAATATCAGAAATGAGGTGTTAGTTGTGATATTAAGGTATTTAATATACATTAAATGTTTAATAAAAAGCATGAATAGAATATAAGAATCCATCGAGGCTTATGACTATACCCCTAGGGTTTACATGTAAAGAGGTCTGGTTTGTAGCCATGAACTCAGATTCTGTCAGGCTGTTGGAGTGACAGTATCCTGCCTCTGGAAACTTGCCATTAAACTAGAATGAAACTTTCATGCAAAGTTAATGGTTAAAGCAACTGAAAGGAAAGAGAGTAGAGGCTTTCTCCAGTCTCAGAAGTCATATGAATTGTTTTTTTGATACTTGCTTTGCTAATAAAACTTTAGTTGATAAATATCTATCTTCTGGCCTGAGACTTGCTTTTAGCATAACCTGCTGTAAGGAAACAGCCCACCCTATCCACTTCAAACTTCTTTGGTGGCAACCATAATCTATAAAAGACCCCAAGGATTGTGATATGATCAATAGTTCAGTTTGCAATAGTTGGCATTCTTATTTATTATTTTCCTCCTTCCTTAGACTGCAAACTCCTTATCTGGTTTATACACTGGCACCTAGCACAGAGACTTCTATAGTAAATGTGTGGAAATAATTTGGTGCATGTTGTAAATCAGTTGGCTGAGCTCTCCAGCTTCTTTTCTACTCTTTTCCAATCTTCCTCCTGAAAGTAATCAAAGAAGCAGAAACTACTGAAGCTTCCCAGAGTACAACACAAAGCTTCAGTGGGTTCTGACAGGAAGAAGGACTCTTTGCAGGCTGAGTTAAGAATTTGATTCTTGGGTACTTGGGAAACATGTATTGTGTCACATGTTTACCCAAACCTCTTTTCAGAAGTGGTGGTTGGTAGACAGGACAGATAGAACAAGTGGAAACAGAATAAATGCAATGATAAAAAAGAGTGGTGTAGAATCAAACAGCCTAGCTAAACTCTGGTCCCTGACTCACTGGTATGACTGTGGGCAAGCTGGTGCCTCAGTTTCCCCATAAAGACAGCAATGACTTATAGATTTGTTGGGAGGATTAAAGGAAATAATACATGTAAACTACTTAGAAAAGAGCCTGCCAGACCTGAGTAAGCCCTAGGTGATGATTAGCATTTCTTATTACTATCATTATTTATACTCAGTAACACAAGAGTTGTGAATGAAGTGTTCAATACCAGGTGCTTATTTCTCTAAGTTAAGTGTTTTCCAACTAGGAAGACCATTGACTTATCTGGAATGCCTGCTAAATGTTTGGATTTCCAGCCCCTGCCCCTGGAGACTGATTCACAAAATCTGTGATCTCTAGAGAGTCCCCTGGGGTGATCCTTATGATAAAGCCAACATGGAGAAACACTGCTTTCAATGAGTAAAAAAAAAAAAAAAAAAAAAAGAATTTCTCAGGACCTGTAATCATCTAGTTTAAAGTTGGCTTCTGATTAAGAAACCTGCCTAAGGCAGTCTTTGGTGCCTCAGGGCACCTTTTGGTAGTAGGAGCTAATTTTCTTTCTTACAACAGTAAGACTATGGACTTTGGTCTCCCAAACATTTGGGTTTAGATCTGTTACTGAAGAAAGACCTGCATCTTTCTCACCTTTTATTGCCTTATCTGTAAAATGTAAACATTGACACTTCCTTCCCTCATGGGACTCTTGTAAGATTAAATAAGATAATCTGCCTATATTTAAAGCACAGTTCCTGTGCAGAGCACAGTCTCAGTAATTAATTATAAATCATAATTAGGGCTGGTCAGGGGCACCTGGCTGGTTCAGTCAGAAGAGTATGTGACTCTTGATCTCAGGGTCATGAGTTTGAGACCCATGTTGGGTGTAGAGATTACTAACAAAAAAATAAATAAAAAATAAATAATAGTAATTAGGATCAGTTGTAATCAGACTTTTTCAATCAGAGAGTGAACAAAAGCAGGCAGATTCTGAAGAGGAGTTGACACTTTAAAAAAGGGAAGTGCATGAAAAATTACCCATTTTTCAATAATATTTATTTTCTGGGCAGGCCAAAGTTGGCATCAACATGTCACTAAAACTCTAAAGAAAATTCTCAATTTTTCTGACCTCAAGAACTACAGGACAATGTTGGGGAAAACCACAGCTATTGGCAAGTGTAAGGGAAATCCCAGAGATTTCGAGAGAGAGGCAAGTTTTATTATAAACTCTGCCTAAACCTCTGGCTGTCAGACCATGCATGCATTAGGCAACTTCAGCTAAAGATTAAAA
Organism: Acinonyx jubatus; assembly: GCF_027475565.1. Lineage (NCBI taxonomy): Eukaryota > Metazoa > Chordata > Mammalia > Carnivora > Felidae > Acinonyx > Acinonyx jubatus. Next base: position 35,131,669 of record NC_069380.1, on the reverse strand, counting down.
AAACTGAAGTAACCTTTAAGGTGTTGTGCAGGAGGCAGTGTTTTCAGTTTGAGTGCAACCAAATAAATGCTTGCTAAAATAGAAAATCTACACTCCTCAGAGGAATATAAAAGAGTTCAGCCTCTAAAACATAAGATTCACAATGTCGAGGATACAATCCCAAATGACTTGAAATTCAAAGAATCAGGAAAATATGACCCATTCTCAAGAAAAAAGACCAACTCTGAAGTTAGCAAGATTTTGAATTACCAAAAAACATTTTTTTTTAACTCATTTGAGAGAGAGCACACATATGCACATGAGCAGAGGGAGGAGCAGAGAGAGAGGAGAGGAGGAGAGAATCCCAAGCAGGCTCCACACTAACAGCCCCAGGCGGGGCTCAAACTCACAAACTGTGAGCTCATCACCTGAGCCACAATCAAGAGTGGGACACTTAACCAGCTGAGCCACCCAGGTGCCCCAGAATTAGAAAAGACTTTAAAGTAACCATTTAGCTATGCTTAAGAACATAAAGAATAATACACTTGCAATGAATGAAAATAAGGGAAATCTCCGCTGACATAATGAAGAATCATTTGTGTATTCTAGAATTTAAAAATAATATCTGATATTAAAAAAAAATTACTGAATGAACTTAATAGAACATAGATAATCAGTATGTTTGAAGATAGATTAATAAGAGTTATCCAATCTGGATAACAGAAAAATGAAAAAATTGAATAGAGACTCAGGGATATATGGAATGATATAAAAAGACCTAATGTGTAAAATTGGAGTCTTGGAAGCAGAGGAGAGAATGGAATAACTTTTAATTCTAATCCTCATCTGAGTGAACATATAGGAGACAGCATGGAGAAATTTACCAGAACTTTGCCCTATGAGAAGAAACTTAGATGTCTTACTGTATCATCTGATAACACCCTTTAGACTTTCAAAGCACAAAAGGCATTTTCTATTTAAGTGATCTTTTTAAAGTTCTCTTTCTTTCTCTTTCTTCTTTCCTCCTTCCCTTGTTTCTTTCCTCCCATCCTCCTCCCATCCATTCTCCTCCTCCATCCTCTCTTTTCCTGTCAGAAAATGTTTCCTGAGTCCCTACTGTGTTTTCTGAAGAATAAAAGTTTTATTGAGTTCCTATTGCTAGCCCTCCACTAGAGAGTACATATAAATCTTTTTTTTTTTTTTTTTTTTTTTTGTCATCATTGTTGTTGCAAAGCCTCAATACTCCTTGGGTGGAATTGGGGGAGTGTGCTTCAGCAGTATTTTTCTCTTGCTTGATAGACCTAGTTAAGATGTGAAAGGTCAGAGGCAAAGGACCACCACTGGCAATCCACTCAGGCACCAGATTTTCTCTACAACCTCCACATGCTCAGAACTGCAATAGAGATTGGGCTTCATGGCATCATGGATGTAGATGACGTAGATGCTGTTTTGGTTTTGTATAGGACTGCTGGGAGTTTTGCAGCTGTCTTAGCATCCACTCTATCGTCTTTGCTTTATTGCTGCCAGAGCTTTCTTTCCTGTTTTCTGTACTCTCTAGCAATACATCCCTTAAACTTCTCCCGTATTGGGCAACTGGACAGTCTTCTGTTTTGTTTTGTTTTAACCATGCAACATTATCTTTTATTAATTATGGGTTTTTAAAAGTATATCCTCAATCTCTTCATAAACAGGCAAAAATAAGTACACTGTTTAACATATCAGAACTTGAAAATATTGATCATTACCTAGAGAAGGCAAAATAATCCCTAAAACATGCTTTACCAGGAGGCCAATTCATCTGCTGACTTCCAAGAACATGGAGATTAACGCGATAGACAGACTGTCCCCCATCTGGACCTTCATTCACCACCATTTGATAACCCTTCTTCAGGCTCAGATCAGCAGCACATTTCTTGCCAACAATCATTAAATGTCCAAGAAAATTTTCATCATCTCCTGTTACAGAAATCTGAAATATATCTTTCTTGGGTATCACCAGAAAAATGTGTTGGTGCTTGAAGGGAAATGTCATGGAAAGCAAGACACTGGTCATCCTCAGAAATTATTTTGGCTGGGATTTCCTTGCAAATGATCTTCCTGAGGACTGTGTTGCTAGCAGGTCTAGTGGCCTGAGGCTTTATAATCTCATCTGCCATCCCGGCCTCCCTTCCATGCAACTGCCCCAGACACTGGAGTGTTTTCTTTTTAATCAACCTAACAGTGCTTTAAAATTTTAATTACTCATAGGAGCGTGCCCCACAAAGTCCAAGCTTTTTTTTTTTTTAATTCAAGTATAATTAGCATAGAATGTTACATTAGTTTCAGGTACCAATATAATAATTCGACAATTCTATCTATTTATCAGTATTATCAAAATAAATGTACTCTTATTCCCTTTTTTCTTGTTCACCTATCCCCCCACTCACCTCCCCTCTGGCAACCACCATTTTGCTCTCTGTACTTCAGTGTCTGGTTTTTTTTTGTTTGTTTGTCTTTTTCTTTGTTCATTTGTTTTCTTTCTTAACTTCATATATGAGTGAAATCATGAGGTATCTGTCTTTCTCTGTCTGACTTATTTCACTTAGCACTATGCCCTCTAGGTCCATCCATGTTTTTGCAAATGGCAAGATGTCATTCTTTTTTATGGCTGAGTAATCTTCCACTGAATACATATGTGTGCACGTGCAGATATCCAGTCATCTACTAATTCTTTATCCAGTCATCTACTAATGGACACTTGGATTGCTTCCATATCTTGGCTACTATAAATAATTCTTTAATAAACATATGAATGCATATATCAAGTTAGTATTTTCTTTTTCTTTGGGTAAATACCCAGTAGTTGAATATTGGATCATGTGGTAAATCTATCTTTAATTTTTTGAGGAACCTCTATACTATTTTCCACAGTGGCTGCACCAGGGTACATTCCTACTAAAAATGCACAAGGGTTCCCTTTTCCCCACATCTTCACCAACATGTGTTATTTCTTGTTTTTTGTTTTTTTTTTTTTTTAATACTAGTCACTCTTACTTGTTTGAGATGATATTTCATTGTGGTTTTAATTTGCATTTCCCTGATGATTAGTGATGTTGAGCATGTTTTTCATGTACTTATTGGCCATTTATATTCTTTGGAAAAATATCTATTCAGGTCTTCTCTCTTTTTTTTAACATTAATTTATTTTTGAGACAGAGAGAGACAGAGCATGAACGGGGGAGGGTCAGAGAGAGAGGGAGACACAGAATCTGAAACAGGCTCCAGGCTCTGAGCTGTCAGCACAGAGCCCAACGCGGAGCTTGAACTCACGGACTGCGAGATCATGACCTGAGCTGAACTTGAACGCCCAACTGACTGAGCCATCCAGGTGCCTCGGGTCTTCTCATTTTTAAATAAGATTATCAGGGGGTTTTTTTTTGGTTTTGTTTTGTTTTTAATGTGTGTTGAGTCACAGAAATTCTTTATACATTTTGCATATTAGTCCCTTAGCATATTAGCAATCTGGGATTGCTCTGTTCTTCTTTTTCAAGATTGCTTTGGCTATTTGGGGTCTTTTGTGGTTCCATACAAATTTTAGGACTTTGTGTACTATTTCTGTGAAAAATATCTTTGGTATTTTAATAGAGGTTGCATTAAATCTGTAAATTGCTTTAAGTAGTATGAACATTTTAACGATATTAACTGTTCCAATCCATGAGCATGAAATATCTTTCCACTTGTGTCATCTTCAATTTCTCTCATCAGTATTTTACAGTTTTCAGAGTACAGATTTTTCACCCCCTTAGTTAAGTTTATCTCTAGGTATTTTATTCATGGTGGTGCAATTGTAAATGAGATTGTTTTCTTAATTTCCCTCTCACTATTTTGTTATTAGTGTATAGAAACACAGGATATTTTTGTATATTAATTTTGTATCCTGCAACTTTACTGAATTCATTTATCAGTTCTAGTATTTTTTTGGTGGAGTTTTTAGAGTTTTCTGTGTATAGTATATGCCATCTGCAAATCGTGACAATTTTACTTCTTATCAATCAAGATGGATTTTATTTCTTTTTCTTACCTAATTGCTATGGCTAGGACTTTCGGTACTATGTTGAAGAAAAGTGGCAAGAGTGTGGCATCCTTACTTTGTTCCTGATCTTAAAGGAAAAACTTTCAGTTGTTTGCCTTTGAAGATGATGTTAGCTGTGGGTTTTTCCATATATAGCCTTTATTATGTTGAGGTATGTTTCTTCTAAGCATACTTTGTTGATAGTTTTTAATTATAAATGAATGCTGTACACTGTCAATGCTTTTTATGCATTTATCATTGAGATGATCATATGGTTTTTATTGTTTCTCTTATTGATGTGATGTAACGCATTAATTGATTTGCATATATTGAACCACCCTAGCATTCCTAGAATAAATCCTACTTTATCACGGTGAATAACTTTTTTAATGTATTCTTGGATTCAGTTTGCTAATATTTTGTTGAGGATTTTTGTGTCTATGTTTACCATAGATATTGGCCTATAGTTTTTTTGTACTGTCTTTATCTAGTTTTGGTATCATGGCAATTATGGCCTTGTAGAATGAATTTGGAAGCTTTCTTTTCCTTTTTTTGAATAGTTTGAGACAAATAAGTATTAACTCCTCTTTAATTGTTTGGTAGAAGTCACCTTTGAAGCGGTTTGGGACAAATAATTTTTGTCCCAAAAAATTGTTTTTTTGGGACAATTTTGATTACTGATTACATTTCGTTGTTAGTAATCAGCCTGTTTATAGGAATTTATTATTATTTATCTAGGTTGTCCAGTTTGTTAGCATATAATTTTTCATAATATTCTCTTATAATCCTTTTTTATTTCTGTGGTGTCAGGTGTTATTTCTCCTTCATTTCTGATTTTATTTACTTGAGTCTCTCTCTCCTTTTTTTATGAGTCTAACAGTTCATTAGTCTTGTTCATATTTTCAAAGAACCAGCTCCTGATTAGATTGATTTTTTCTATTGTATTTTAAGTCTCTATTTCATTAATTTCTGCTTTAATCTTTATTAATTCCTTTATTTTACTAGCTTTGGCTTTGTTTTTCTTTTTCTAGTTCCTTTAGGTGTAAAGTTAGGTTGTTTATTTAAGATTTTTCTTGCTTCTTGATGTAGACCTATATCACTATTGCCTTTCCTCTTAGAACTGTTTTTGCTGCATCCCAAAGATTTTGGACCATTGTGTTTTTATTTTCATTTGTCTCCATGTATTTTTTATTTCCTTTTGATTTCTTGGTTGACCGTTCAATGTTTAGTAGCATGTTGTTTAGTCTCCATGTATTTGTGTTCTTTCCAGAATTTTCTTGTGATTCATTTCTAGTTTCATACTCTTGTGGTCTTAAAAGATGTTTGATATGATTTCAATCGTTTTGAATTTATTGCATTTTGTTTTGTGGCCTAACATATGATCTATTTAGGAGAATGTTCCATGTGCACTTAAAAAGAATTTAAATTCTTCTATTTTTAGATGGAACGTTTTTCATATATGTGTTAGGTCCTACTGGTCCAATGTGTCATGCAAAGCTGCTGTTTCCTCGTTGATTTTCTGTCTGGACAGTGTATTCATTGATGTAAGTGGTGTGTTTAAATTTCCCTACTATTATTATATTACTTTCAATTACTTCCTTTATGAGCTTCCATGCTGGGTGCATATTTACAATTGTTATATTCTCTTGTAGGATTGGTTTTTTTATTATGTAGTACTCTTGTCTCTTGTTACATACAGTCTTCATTTTAAAGTCTATTTTGTTCATTATAAGTATTGATACCTCAGCTTTCTTTTTGCTTCCATTTGCACTGTAAATGTTTTTCCATCTCTTCATTTTCAACCTGCATGGGTCTTTGGGTCTGAAATGAGTCTCTTTTAGGCAGCATATAGATAGGTCTTATTTTTTATTCATTCAGTCCCTCTATGACTTTTGAGTGGAGCATTTAGTCTATTTACATTCAGATTAATTATTGATAGGTATTTCTTATGGCTAATTTGTTACTTATTATATGGTTCTTTTTGTTCTTTTCTGTTCTTTTCTTGTTCTTTTCCCTTGTGGTTTGAAGGCTTTCTTTAGTGTTATGCTTAGATTCTGTTCTCTTTATTTTTTCCATATCAGCTGTAGGTTTTTGATTTGTGGTTACCATTAGTTTCAGATATAACATCTTACACATAGAGAAGTCTATATTAAGTTGATGGTTGCTTAAGTTTGAACTCATTCTAAAAGCACTAAATTTTTATTCCCCTCCAATTTTTATGTATATGATGTCATACTTTACATCCTTTTGTGAATGCCTTAGATGATTTTTTTGTGATGTTTATTTATTTTTGAGAGGTAGAGTGCAAGAAGGAGAGGTGCAGAGAGAGAGGGGGACAGAGGATCCAAAGTGGAGTCTGTACTGACATCAGGGAGCCCAGTGCAGGGCTTGAACCCACAAACCATGAGATCATGACCTGACAGGTACCCCTTGCCTGATTTTTTATAGATAGAATTGATTTTACTGCTTTAACTTCTGTACTGGTGTTATAAGGATTGATCTACTACATTTATTATGTTTGTACTTATCTGTGAAGTTTTTTCCCTTTATAATTTTCTTATTCCTGATTATAGCCTCTTTTTTTCCACTTAAAGAATTCCCTTAAACATTTCTTGGAAGACTGGTTTAGTGGTGATGAACTCCTTTAACTTGTGTCTGTCTGGGAAACTCTTCATCTCACCTATTTCAAAGGATAATTTTCCTGGATAGTGTTTGCTTTCAGCACTTTGAATATATCCTGCCACTCCCTTGTGGACTGTGAAGTTTCTGCTGAAAAATTAGTGGAGAGCCTTATGGGGTTTCCTTTGTATGTAACTGTTTTGTATTTTCTCGCTCCTTCTAAAATTCTCTTTACCACTACTTTTTTTGGGGGGGGCATTTTAATTATTATGTGTGTGGTGTGGACCAATCCCTGAGTTGATTTTGTTGGGGGGCTCTCTGTGCCTCCTGGATCTGGATGTCTATTTCCTTCCCCAAATTAGAAAACCTTTCTGCTATTATTTCTTCAAATAAATTTTCTGCTCCCTTTTCTCTGTTTTCCTTCTGAGATCCCAATACTGTGAATGTTATTATGCTTGATGATGTTGCCGAGTCCCATTAATCTATTCTCATCTTTTATTCTTTTTTAAAATTTCATTTATTTTTTTCTGTTCAGTTTGGTTGCTTGTCATTATACTACCTTCCAGGTCACTGATTTGTTCTTCTGTCTCCTCCAATATACTGTTGATTTATTCCAGTGCAGTTTCTCTTTAAGTTTTTGAGTTTTTCATCTCTGCGCATATATATATATATATATATATATATATATATATATATATATATATAATCTCTTTGTTGAAGGTCTCACTGATGTCCTCCACTCTTTTCTCAAGTCCAGTGAGAATTTTTGTGACCATTACTTTGAATTATGTATCAGGCATACTGCATATCTATATTTCATTTAGCTCTTTTGCCGTGATTTTGTCCTGTTCTTTCATTTGGGACACATTCCTCTGTCTCCTCATTTTTGTCTATCCTTTTTTTTTTTAATGTGTTAGGAAATTCAGCTACATCTCCTGATCTTGAAAGTAGTGGCCTCGTATAGAAGAATGTTGTAATGGCCTGTAGCATGACAATGTGTCCTGTTGACCATAACCAGGTGCTTTAGAAGTGTCTCTATGTGGCTTGCATGAACCTTACTGTTGTAGCTGAGCTATGTTTGCCTTTATTCCAGCTGCAATGGCTCACTTTCCCAGTTGCTGGCAGGGTTTGGTTCCTGTGCTGTTAATGGGTCAGTCTGGAACTGCCATGGGCTTATATTTGGGTGGTCTCAGCACTCAGATAGATGCCTGCCTTCAGCCCATTTGCTGAGGCTGCAGTAGCAACAATCAGCAGGGTGATCTCCCTGCCTTGTCTCCTGAGAGGATTTTGCTGGTGGGCAGGACCAGCATTCAGACCAGATGCCAGTCCCTAATCCATCTTTTAGGGCTGCAGCGACCCCAAATTACAGGTTTTTCTCCCTGTGCTGCCACTGTTTGGGGGTGGGCCAGCAGTCAGATCATATGCCTGCCTCATCTATCTGCTGGAACTATAGCCAAACTGGTGTGTGTGGTTATCTTCCTCTCTAAAGCAGGAGTCACTCTGGAGTGGCACTGGTCTTTGCTGGAGCTGCTTGCAGGATATGTCAGGACAGAAGCAGCTTTGGAATGATGCCTATTGAGTCGGGTGGGTTGGATGGGCAGGTCTGCAGAAGAATGTGGGCGATGGGTATGCAGTGTTATGAAGGTAGTTGGAGAGTGTTCTTGCAACTCTCTGGCTATCGAGAGTGGTAGTGGTGGTAAGGATGTGGCACCTGCCAGCTCTTTTGTTCTTGAAGAATTCTCCTAAAGATCTCTGCCCCTCCAGCACATGTTTTGAGATTAGTAAATGAATCTCATTCACATGCCAGGCAGTTTTCAAACTGTTGCTATGCTGTATCTCAGCAGAGCTTTTTGTTGTATTGTCTCTTTAAGAGCAAGGATTCAGTTTCCTGTCATCCTCTAGTTCTCCCAGAGCTAAGTGCACTAATTTTTAAAGTACCCAGAGTTAGCCCTGCTGAATGCAAAAACTTGCATAGTTATGATCCTCTAGTTTTCAAAGCCAAATGCTATGGGGACTCATATTCCCAGTGCAGGTCCTGTGTCTGGGGTGGCTGGCACGGGGTCTGTTCCTTTCCTTTGTGGTTAGTCTCACCAGGAGTTTAGTTCCATATCCTGTCTCAGCCCTTCCTATCCTTTTCAATGTGGCTTCCTCTTTATGATTAACGTTGGAAAGTCTGTTCTGTCAGTCTTTGTCATTTTTTAGGTTAATTACTTTGATGTAGCTGTTCTCTAGGTGTGTCCATGGAATAGATGAACTTAAGATCCTCTTACTCAGCCATCTTTCCCGAGAACTTAAGCATCTTATTTTGAGATCTAGGGTCCTTGTAACTTCCAGGCTAATTTTAAGCTCACTAATTTATACACCAGTGTATCCTGTTGCTTCCTGTCTCCATTTTTCTCCTCCCCTTCCTTTTATTTGCTTGATGGAGACCTATCCCACAATAAAACAATAAGAAAACATTTTTAGGTATGATCTTGTTTGAGAGTCATCCGAGACTATCCTAGGGAAAATTAATCATTTCTTCATACTATTGTATCAAAGCAAATCTAAAACGTACTATTTGCCCCTAGGTTTTATCATTTCTCAAATCAGGATGCCTTTATTATTGTTAGTATTTTATGATCACTGATGGTCAGGCAGCAGTCAGAGCATGCTTGTTTTTTCATGCACATACTCAGAGTTAGTTATGGTTTATGGACTTATGACTGAGCAATTGCAAACCCTCATTGTCAACAGACTATTTAAGGAAGGCTTTCAAAGAAGGATCACAAGTCTTAATTGTTTGAAATCTTTTGTTGACAACTTCTGTAAGGTGTAGAAAGGGTCATCATCAAAACTTACAGATACTTACAGAAAGAAAGAAAATCCAATATTGTGTTGAAGGACACATATATTAAATATTCTGATCCAAAAGGTGATATTAAAAAGATGAGCTCAGGGGGCACCAGGGTGGCTCGGTTGTTTACACGTCCAACTCTGGCTCAGATCATGATCTCATGGTTCGTGGGTTTGAACTCCACATCCAGCTCTGTGCTGGTAGCTTGGAACCTGGAGCCTGCTTTGGATTCTGTGTCTCCCTCTCTCTCTGATCCTCCCCTGCTCACACTTTGTCTGTCTCTCTCTCTCAAAAATAAACAAACATTAAACAAATTTAAAAAAAGATAAACTGAATTGGAAGAAGGTTGAGGAACACCTTATTTTATATTTTCCTTTTAATGTATATATACTATAATAAAGCTCTACATCTAAACACATTTAAAAAGTTCTTTCAGTAAGTAAATATTCTAAGTGATAAGAAAGCATCGTGTCATAATTTGAGTGGCAGTAATTTTCCTTAATGATACATAGAATAATGTACATTTTATAATCTATGGTATCTTAGATTTTGTAAAATATAGTGTTTCTATATATTCTATTACTGCACCTTTCCTTCAGTATTTCATCTATTTGTTTGTACTACTGAAATCTATTAGCTGTCAGCTTCTTAAAAGCCAAGTGATAATGGGACACCTGGGTGGCTCAGTCAATTGAGCTTCGACTCTTGATTTCAGTTCAGGTCATGACATCAGGGTTGTGGGACTGAGCCCCAAATCAGGCTCAACGCTGAGTGTGGAGCCTGCTTAAGATTCTCTCCCTCTCTCTCCCTCTGCCCCTCTCCCCCATGTGTGTGTATGTGTATGTGTAAAATCTTCCTGCATGAAGTACCATGTCTGGTGTATGAAAGACTTTTTATAACTATTTCTTAAAATTTATAAAGGAGATCAAGAGCCGACAGTCAACATTAAAAAGACAAAATGAGTCAAAGCTAGTCCTAGTTAATGTGCTGTAGGCACAAAGCCTCCCTGACTAACACCTTCCACTCATTCTTTGTTTAGATGACAATGAAAGTCTTTTTTCTCCACTTCCAGAACACCTGACTCTAAGACAGGCTCTAGGAAGGGTCTAGAAGCCACTATGACAGAAGTACATATAGGAGAGGAGTTGAATCTTAGAAATCCAGTGTGAATGGCTATGCAGTCATGTGGTAGTGACAGATGATTAGCATCCAGAGTGGTCTATGATCAGTGGGGAAGAAGGACAATTCTGAAAGATACTGGGCTTATTTACATATATGGTCTTTAAGCATTTTTTGCTTAATTGACCTCCCACACATTTTAAATTGACCTCAAAGATTTTTTATCACAAGTTTAAATAATTGCAAAGGATTACAATTATTTACAATAATTTAAATATGAAAGCTGCTACTTCACTATTTTAAATGTATCCAATGAGATTCAAATATCATAATGATTTAATATGTGCTATCATCCAGTTTAAATATACAGTAAAACCTTGGATTGTGAGTATCTTGTTCTGCAAGTGTTCCACAATATGAGCAAGCATTTATAATAAATTTTAACCTGATAGATGAGTGATGTCTTGCAATACGAGTAGTATGTGACACCGAACATCACGTGATCAAAACTGAGCCATTGATTATTCTCTCTCTCTCTCTCTCTCTCTCTCTCTATCTCGCTGTGGGATTGTGGATGATTGTCAATCCAATGTCACATTTCTACAAAATACTCAAAAGGAGGCAAAAGCAAGTGTCATTGGATAGGTTCATTGTTAAAGTTGCATGAAAAGAAAAAGATTCCATTGAGCCAATAGATAGCAGTGATTCTGTTAGTGATAGTGAAATTCGTCCTACACAATAACCCTCCTCTGTCTTGTCTCCCTCACGCCATCCACGAAGGTTTTCAAAGGTAAAGGCAATTTGTGTGTGTGTGTGTGTGTGTGTGTATGTTTGCAAATGTGTATATATATAATTTTGCATTTTTATTATTTTGTATTATATTACAGTGTTGTAATCATTTTTATATGAATATTTTAGGGTTGTGGAATGAGTCATCTGAGTTTCCATTATTTCTTATGGGGAAATTTTCTTTGATATATAAGTGCTTTGGATTATAAGCATGTTTCCAGAATGAATTATGCTCAGAAACCAAGGTTTTACTGTATATCATTAAGCTCCTCTTTAAATTTGGAAACTTATAATTTTCCCTTGTCTTCCTGAACTTGAGTTTCCAATTTTGGGAAAGGAGAGTATACCAAAAAGACTCTATCAGACTTAACAAATGACAGTTGTACCTATTATTTTAAAATTTATTGGTACTCTGTTTACCTAAATCCATTATATACTCAGCAAGGATAGGAAAAAGAAATCCTATTTATACTATTTACAACTTTCTGATATTACACATTTGATAAAATACTACTATCTTGTGGCTTAAGTAGTTTTTCTATTCTAAAGCTTAGAGTAGAAAATTTAGCTCATTAATGAACAACATAGGGTTATTAAGAAAGCAACAGCACATTGTCAAACCAATCAACCAAATCAGACTTATTTAATCTCAGGAGATGTCTGATTTTATTTTCTCAATCTAAAGCTTATTTTGAGATAATAATAGATTCACGGCAAAATGCAAAACCAGTAGAAAGAGATCTCATGTACTCTTCACCCAGTTTCCCCCAATGGTTGCATCTTACACATCAAAACCAGGAACCTGAGTTGGTACAATGTGTGTATAGTTCCAAGTCATTGATTACATGTATATATTTATGTAACCATGACTGCAATCAAGATACAGAACTGTTGTATCACCACAAAGGTCTTCCACATGCTACCCTTTTCCCCACTGCCATCCTTAACATTTCTGGCTTAAGTCTGTTATTTTATTTTTTGTTTTTGTTTGATCTCTCTGTTTGTTTCTTTTTCTTATTTTTCTCCTATCTCCCTGTGGGCTTCTTAATGTATTTTAGAATTTCATTTTAATTTTTTTGTTGGTTACTCTAGGTATTACATTATACATATATAAGTTATCACAATTTCCTGTGATTGATATTTGATCAGTTCGAGTAAATTATACAAACTGTATTTTTCATTTAAGACTCTTTACCCTTTCTCACTTGTAATATAACTGTCTTACATGTTTCCTCTATGTATGTTGACAACTACTTCAGAGAATATTATAATTTTTGCTTCAACCATCAAACACAATTTAGAAAACTCAGAGCAGGGGAGTCTATTGTATTTACTCATATTTTTATATTTTTATTCTTCCCATTGTTCTTTCTTCTTTAATAATGTTCCAAAATTTCTCCTTTTAGCATTTCCATTCTGTTTCAGGAAATTCCTTTAGCTATTCTTCTAGGGTAGGTTTACTGGTGACAAATTCTCTTACTCTTCCTCCTTTACAGAATGTCTTAATTTTCTTTCTTTCTTTCTTTCTTTCTTTCTTTCTTTCTTTCTTTCTTTCTTTCTTTCTTTCAGAGAGTATGAATGGGGGAGAGGGACAGAGAGACAGAGAATCTCAAGTAGGTTCTATGCTCTGTGTGGAGCCCCATGGGGAGCTGAATGCCACAATCCTGGGATCATGACCCAAGCCAAAATGAAGAGTTGGATGCTTGACTGACTGAGTCACCCAGGAGCCCCTTAATTTCATTTCATTCCTGAAAGATACCTTTGTTGGATATGATATGATCCTGGGTTGAAAATTCTTTTCTTTTAGCCCTGAAAAATATTTTCCTATTTCTTTCTAGTCTCCATGTTTTCTGATGAGAGATCTTAAATTTCCCTTATAGGCAAGGTGTTTCTTTCTTGATGCTTTCAAATTTTTTCTTTGTCTTTAGTGTTCAGAAATTTGATTATGTTGTGTCTTGGCATGTTTAATCAGCATAGGGTTTGCACAGCCTTTTGGGTATGTATATTTATATGTTTTTCCAGATTTGTAAAATTTTAGCCATTATTTTTTGAATACTTTTCCAGCACTGTTCTCTTTCTTCTCTTGTTCTGAGACATCAACATGAATGTTAGATCTTTTGTTTTTGTTTTAGGCACAAATCTCCAAGGCTCTGTTAATTTCTTTTTTCAGTCTTTTTTCTGTTTGTTGTTCAGGTTGGGTAATTTCTATTGCTCTATCTTCTAGTTCACTGATTCTTTTCTCTACCCTCTCCAATCTGCTGTTTTCCTATCCATTGGGATTTTTATTTCAGCTATATTTTTTAATTCTAAAATTTTCATTTGGTTCTTTTTCACATCTTTTTTTTTTTTTTTTTTGCTTATATTTTCTATTTCTTTCCTGAGACTGCCTATTTTTTTTCATTTGTTTAAATCACGTTCATAATTGTTCAAATATTTTTATCAGAGCTGCTTTGGAATCTATCAGATAATTTTACCATCTGTGTTATCTCAGTGTTGGGGTATATTATCTTAACTCATTTAATATTTTTTTTGGTTCTTGGTGTGATTAGTAATTTTTTATTATATCTTGGACATTTTGAGTATTATGTGATGAGATTCTTGATTTTCTTTATATGTTTTGTTTTAGCAGATGTCCTCTGACACCATACTGGTTGGAAAAAAAGGACATCACTCAGTTGTTCTCAGGTGGGGGTTCCATTAAGACTCTGGTAGAGGATGCCTCCCTATTGGGCAGGGGTGGACGTTTAGGCCCCTCATGTGGACTTCATTGACACCATGGAAAAGGGAGCTCTCCTTACCACTGGGTGTAGGTAAAAGTCTTGGTTCAATACTTGGCATTTTCTGACACCACCCTGGCCACAGGAAAGCACGAGTTGTTACGGCTTGATGAGATCGAAGTCTAAGCTCTCTACATCGCTTTTGCTGGTGGGAGTGGGAATATGGCCTCGTTTTTTCCCATGGTAGTTGGAATAGGGAACTTATTGTCTAGAAGTTTTTTCTCTTGATAGGCAGCCCTTTCTTGATCCTTGGATAGAAAGAGCAGACTTTTTTCTTGTACCTGTTGGTGTTTCTGACTTCATTAGTGCCCACTCCAGGGTAAGAGGGTGAACAGAAAAACCAGTGAACTCATTGCTCTGTTGTTCCATAGGTCCCAAGGTCCTTCACTAGTTTGCCTTTTCTCCACCTTTCAGTCTTGTTTTTTACATAATGTCTGGAGTTTTTAGTTGTACTTAATAGGAAGAATATAGAGAAGTGTGCCTACTCCATCATTTTCTAGAATTACAGGTCTCATTTATTTTTAAACTAAATAAATGTGCCAATAAGTAGATTTTGAGTTATATAATAGAAACTCTGAAGAAATAAATTATTGACTGCATTATATAAAAGTGATGAGTAAAACAGTTGTATCCATATTTAAATATTTTTAATCTAATAGATCTAATTCATCCTGTTTGTACTAACATATATAGATAAAATAATTCAATATGTAGTTTACCATTACTTAATTAATAACAAGTAGTGTAATATATAGGTAAAATGATGAGTTACTGAAAAAGTAGAGATTATAATCAAAGTCATCGTATTTCTTAGGTAAGTAGGTGTACATGTGCATATGCATCTGGCTTTTAGGCATATTTCAATAATATTCAGGTGTAAACAAAAATAATACCATAATTTTGTTTGACACTAAAATAGTTTGATACAATCAAAGTTCCTACATATGAAACAAAAGAGAAAAATATATTAACTGCTGAAAATCAGTTAGCACCTATTAATTTTATATTTTATAAATAAGGGGTAAAAATATTAAACTTTTTATAAGATAAAGATTGGAATATTTCAAGATATAACTAGAGAATAGATTTAGCTGCCTTATTTAATAATAAAATAAATCAAATCCTAAAAGAAACCATCTAGAAGTTTTTCTGGGGGTTTTATCTAATGTACCTTAAAAAATTAGAAATCTCAGAAAACACTCTAGTTACATTTAAAAGATCTGTGATACCAACTCATACTATTTTGGCTGATGGAAGGTACTTTCTTTTTCCTTTCTTTCTTTCTTTTTTTTTCTTTCTTTCTTTTTTTTTTTTTTTGGCTGATGGAAGCTGCTTTTTTCCCCCCGCTAGTAACATATATTAAGGATGAACATTGAGAATAGCTGAAAAGAAGTGCTTACATTTAAATACATAAAAAAGGGACCATTTTTGGTATCAAATATTTCCCACAGATGCTCCTTTTGCCTTGCTCTCAACAGATTCCACCTCATGAATAATAAATGCATTGAAAATAGGGGATAGAAAAAGTGAAGTCATTAAATAAAAATTATCATTACTCCCACTTTATTTCATTTTTATTTTTACTATCAGCCCCATTTTATAGTGTCTGCATTTAGAACATCTAAACAGGGACTCCATTCTTCTTATATTTAATGCCCACCTTCATTCTTATCAGGAGTACAAAAAAGAGAAGGAGTGACTGGAGCCCTAACTTGCAGTGTCTTGAGTAGTCATGAAAGGAGGTACGTCTACTTTTTTTTTGTTTTATACCCTGACAATTTTTACACTGCAGGTGGGGAGTCAGCTCACTGTTGGTAAAGTGAGAAAGGGGCTAGTGGTGAACACAGGCGCATGATCAGGTGAATCCATTTTAGGAAAGGACATCAGTTGAGTTAGAGACGCTGGAAATTGATTGTCCAGAATTATAGGGGAATTCTGGTTCAAGATGGCAAAATAGTATCCTAACCTTACCCCTTCCCACAAACACACCAAATCCACAACTACATATGGAATAACTTCCTCTGGAAAAAAAAAAAAAAAAGAAAACCGAAAAACCAGCTGACTCACTCCTACTCATTCAGCAAACATAAGAAGGCCCACAGTGAAGCAGGATGGACAGGCTGGGACACAGTTTAGCCATAAACCCCACCACAGCATAGTGACTATAGTTAATAATACTGTATTGCATATTTGCAAATAGCTAGGAGCATGGATCTTGAAAGTTCTAATCACAAGAAAAAAAATTGCAACTACTTATGGTGATGGATGTTAACTGGACTTAGTGCAGTGATCATTTTTCAGTATACGCAGATATCAAAACGTTACACTGTATACCTGAAACGATATGTTACGTCAATTCTACCTCAATTAAAAAAAAAAAAAAGAATGCTTAAAAAAACTGTAGGAATTCCTATCCCCCTGAGGAGCGTATTACCAGGACTGTGAGTACCCCAGTTTGACTATCCCTGCACAGATCACATCCCACTGCACTGGGATGTGAGAAGGAATGAAAGAATTGAACTGCTATTAAGAATTGAGGAAGAATGGCTCTTTCAGTAACTATAGGCATACCTTGTATTGCGCTTCACTTTATCATACTTGGCAGATACTGCATTTTGTTTTGTTTTGTTTTGTTTTACAAACTGAAGGTTTGCAGCAACCCTGCACAGAACACATCTACTGGCTCCATTTTTCCAACACCATTTGCTCACTTCATGTCTTCATGTCACATTTTGGTAATTATCAAAAATATTTCCAACTTTTTCATTATTATTATATTATGGTGATCTGTGGTTTGTGATTGCAACTCACTGAAAGCTCAGATGATGCATGTTTAAGCTAATGTAATTTTTGATTAAGGTCTGCACATTTTTAAAGTCACTGTTATTCCACACTTACAGACTACAGTATATATATATATATATATATATATATATATATATATATATATATATGGTGCGAATGTAACTTTTATATGCACTGGGAAACCAAAAAATTCATTTCACTTACTTTATTGTGATGTTCACTTTATTGCGGTGGTCTAGAATCAAACCTGCAATAACCCCGTCTGTGTTACAGTATCAGTGTATTTGGTGACAACACTAACACAGAGGCTGTGGGGGATGCCAGGACACTTGCTGAGTTTAAAAACTTAGAATTGGTTTTTTTTTTTTCTTTTGAGTTGGGTAGAATAACTATCTATTCTCCTTTTGAGTACTCTTCCTTATTTCTGAAATTAAAGTTATATGGGGTAATCTCCCACTGATAGAGGTTTAAAATTAGCTGGGTATGTACAAGCATCTCTAGTTGGATTAATAAAATTACATATAAAGCTCTCTCTGGGCTGAAAATACTTTGCTTCCTTTCTCATAAAGGTGGCAAGTTTGACCTTTATTGATAACATTGGCATTTGTGAAGAAAAAAGATAAAAAAAAAAAAAACCTTGCAGGTTGCTTGTGCAGCAGTTAGAGAAATCTTGAGAATTTTTGCAGTTGAAATTAAAATCTATTGTTTACGTATTATTAACATTGTAAAAATCAGAGACTGGAAGCTGATGGTGTATAACATCCTTGAGTCAAAAAGAGTGAATTGATGTCATCACTGTTTCTGAAAATCCAGAGTAACAAACGTATGTGTCAGAACGTACAGGCATTTTATCAGCCTTCCAGTGTTCCAAAACCCGACTCATTACCCTGGTCCAGGCCCAGTGTGGTTAGTTTGCAACTTGTCATTTCCCTCCTTTGCAAAGTCTTGTGAGAAGCTTATCAAAACATTTGAAGAGGATGTACGAATGAAATTAAATGGAGTAAAAACCAGGCAGCCAAGAGCTCTGGTGGTCACCACTAAATATGGACACTTTGGACAGAGTCAAAGTCTCTCCAGCTTCCTGAAGAGAAATCCTGTAGGATCTTCATGTATGGGAGTCATGTATTCACTTACTTTGTTCTATATCCAAAAAAGGAAGATTAGTTGGGGAAGCAGTATTTTCACCCATTCTGGAAGAACCCCTCTGAAACAGGAAGTAGAATGCAGTACTTGATGCTTTTATTTGAGACATGACCAGGACTACACTTACAATTTTGTGAGATCCTTCATTAAAAATTCCTTTGAATAAACTAGAATTAATTCATGCCAGAAGAACAAGACAACAGAAAGTGTGCTGCTTTTCACATGTTATGGCTGAGTGAATTGCTTCTAATCAGTGAATCTGTAAATTTGGATTGTATTTTTGTGCTTTTCTCAGTACGCCCATAGTAGTGATGAGCTTGGGATGAAGGGTTTATAGAGATATCTTTTAATGGGTTTGATGTGAAGCACCAAGAAAGTTTATAATAATGTTAATTGATAATAAAGAAGCAGAGGAGCAGAACAGAAGATAGTGTCTTAGTGTTTAGAGACCTTGAATTTATTGTTTCCGTTTGCAAAATCTATTAGTCCCCTCTGACAAGAAGCTGGCAATTTGAGGTGTTTGCAGTTGCCTGACCCTTGAAAGCTACTCTCTGTGGGCTCTTTATCTGGCCTGGCTGCTGGAGGCTCTTGCTGTTTTATATCTATTATTTGATTAAAGATTTAACAACTTTATTAAGGAGCTTTTTGCCTCATTTTGCATCTAGGAAGTATGAGGTTCAGAGAGGGTTTGCGCACGGGTCACAGCTGTAGTCACCGTCAGAGTTAGGATTCACCCAGGTCTGCTGGACTCAGCCGGGCATTTTGTCCTACTATGTTATTCTACCCACCATCCACTGAAGCAAGGGGAAGAGTGAACCCAGTCAAAGGTTCTCAGGAGCTACCTGACAGCTACCTTTCTCAGGGCTGACAGCAGGCAAATCTCTAAGTATATTCCCCATGGAGCAGCTAGTCCAACTAGTTCCCATAGTCCTGGCCTGTAGAAGAGGGTTGATCTCTAAATTAGGATTCACAGCCCCAGCTCTATGCCTCCTGCCCATCCTTTGGAGCTCAGCCTAGACTTGATACCCTCAAGAAAACCTTCTCTGACTCCCCTCTAAAATAGGGTTCCAGGTCATAATGCTTATCAAGTCATGTTTACTTATCTGTGTCACCCATTAGACTATAAGATTTGTGAGTGTTTTGTCTATTGTTATTTTCTTGGTACCTAGCAAAATGTCTGGAGGTCAAATGTTTGTTGAATACATGAAGAATGTCACTAGCTTCCGGAGAGACGTTGGAAAGATAGGTGTGTCCAGGTCTGTTTCCCTTGGCCACAAAAATGAAGAGCTTTTCCTCTATGAGCTCTAAGATCATTTCAGATGTAGAGTTTTGCAATGCTAGCTGCAGGCTATGCATTCCATTAGAGGATATTTTAACTCCTTGATCTAAATTCCTGGAGCCTTTTCTTGCTCATTCCTGCAGGGAGGGGAAGGTGCCCTGCCTCATTGCCATTGTTTCCCAGGACCTATGGTACATGCTCAATATATATCCATTGAATGGATGGATCCTTAGTCTTTAGTTCCCAGTGTCCAACGTACAAAGACAACAAACTCTACTTCATCAGCATGACCATGTGGCCTCATACACGCAGGATTCTACATCTGGCTCTGAGATCAAGTCAAAATGCTCCATAGCTGTCTTCCATAAAGATATCTAGTTAGAGGTGGTGACCAAAGGCTCAGTCCCACTTTAATGCATAGAAGCTTAGGCTTCTAGTGACTTTGAATATTGGATTAACATTCACAGTTGAGGAACTCTGAGATCACTGCAACTGGAGTGATTTGTCTAGGGTCTTGTGCAGGACTAGCAGAGCTACAACTCAGCCCCAGGCCTTCTGACACTAACCCTAACACATTTTTAATTTTCTATGTTGCTTACAATAAATCAATTATTTTGGCTCCCCAAGACTAGCCTTCTAAATATGCATGTCACTGATTACATACAAGAATGACTTGCTACAAACCCATTTCTATTCCTTTAAACCATGGCAAATGTGTGCCTTTTTTTTTTATGTTTATTTATTTTTGAGAGAGACAGAGACAGAATGCGAGTGGGGGAGGGGCAGAGAGAGAGGGAGACACAGAATCGGAAGCAGGCTCCAGGCTCTGAGCTGTCAGCATAGAGCCTGACACAGGGCACGAACTCAAGAGCCATGAGATCATGACCTGAGCCGAAGCTGCAGTCCGACTGAGCCACCCAGGCGCCCCAAACATGTGCCTCTTAAAAGGACATCTTCACAATGGTGACTTTAAGAGGAAAACATGCTCACTGGGATCCCCATGCATACACCTTTCTTTGATACTAAAATTCCCACTGGGAACCAGGAATTTCCTTCTTCTCTTTACCTCTTTCCAGAGGAACAATAACTAGTGTGTTCTATCTCTACCCCTGAAACTCATATTACACTGTATGTTAGCGAACTGGAACTTAAATAAAAACTTGAAACTACAAAAAATAGTGTTTTCTATCAGTCAATATGTTGTGTACTTTCTCCAGACTGTTAGTTTCCTAAAGGCAGTGACCATGAGTATTCTCTTTGAAAATCTGTATTTGTCACAATAATTATCACACTGACACCCCTACCCATAGATACTGAGGGTCCCGAAGAACTGAACTGACTTATCTATGCATTATCAGTGAGGAAGTTAAATGTCGCATTATTGAAACAAAGCAAACACTTAAATAACTGCTTATTTAAGAAATGGCCGTCCCCTTCACCGTTAGGGGCCTCGTCCAGGCCCATTGATTTGACTCCCGAGCCTGCAGTTTCATCGGTTGCAATTCTGTGTATCAATCTCTCCCACCCCACCAATTGTCACACTGCTTCTCTTTTAGTGCAGCATAACTATTTTAATAATGCATTTGTTATACAATGAGATCCTCTTAAATCTAGTTCCGACGGCCATTTGGAAACACAATATGCTTATATTCTCAAATTTTACTGTTGAAGAAAACTGAAATCTGAATATTTCCCTATCATTCTGATAAATTTTCATCATGGACCCTCATGTGAATAGTACAATTTAGCCAATGGCCTCTTATAGATAATAGACCAATATATCAGAATTAGACAGAACTGAGTCCATGCATCTTTTAAAATCATCAAATACAAAGTCCTCCTGGTCACATAAATATAAATGAAAGCTTGATTATATCATAGTCTGTAGGCATACAGCGTGTGTGATGATAGCTGGCATGCCAGCATAAGCTATTGATTATTAAAGTCAGAATATGAATTTTTTCCAGAAGCGTCTCTCAGCTTGGACTCTTAGGTTTCCTTTTGTTGGCCACATTTTACGAATCTGTGTTTTTGCCCCTCGGTGTGCAGGAGGGAGAGATCATTCTTAAGAGGCCAGCATGGTGCTCTGGATGTCAGCACAAGGTCTGGTGCGGGGGAAAATGCATTCGCCCCTCAGACTGCCATGTGCTGGCACTGTGTCCTCAGCACATCATGACCCCTGTGGCTCTCAGTGGGAAGCTCCTGGGAAGCTAGAGGATTGCACACTACTGAGCTGATGCTGACACAAGCTGTACTGCAGATGGCTTTTCTGTGGTCTTCTCCAAGAAAATCCTGACATTTTTCAGAATCCCTTTTTCATTTCTCCTACAACCCCACACCTAGGGAGAATCCTCAGGTAGAGCAGGAGGCACTGGGGATTCACAGAGGTGAGCAACAGGTGACACTGGCGGAAAGAGTGGCTGAGTGTACCTTTCTCCCCTCTTATCTCAGGAAGGGACACATGCTGGATAGGAGTTCAGCATTTCCACATGTTAATTTAAACCATGTGAAGTGATTTTCATTCGACCCTCTTGACATATACACAGGGTTATTTAATATGGCTCAACCTGACAGAGAGGGCTTAGGAACTGCAAGTTGGAGGTGGGGACTTGTGGGACCTGCAATTTGGTGTGAAATAAATAAAGTCTAGGGAACCAGTAATGGAGATTTTTGGGTGGGGGGTGCTGACACCTTGTCTGTGTGCCACCCCTTAACACCACCACCTCCTCTGGGCTTGATGAAGAAAAGGCAGGTGATGAAGAGCCCTGACAAAGCTATCGCTAGTTAACATTAGTACAGGGTACTTCCATGCACACACCCATTACGTCCTTTTCCTTTTCGGTCCTTCCTAACTTCCATTCGCCAGTGACTCAAAGAAGAAAGAAAGAAGGGATTCACCAGGAATTAGAAAATATCCTCAAAATATATCACCTATAAATAGAGTCAAAATTCAGTGAAGCAGAATCAGGCATCTGAGTCATAAGCTGTGATTTTCCTAGTGTAAGCAGTTACAGGATTAATTTTTCAGTAGGCAAGTATATATTTTGAAAATTAAAGAAAGCATACTTTAGGTACTTAGTGGCAGAGTTTTGTGTAGCACAAGAATCCTGGCTGAACAGATTGTACGTGCATGACCCTGATAGGGCATTCTCTCCTCTCCTGGGGCTCAGCGTGTGTGTGTGTGTGTGTGTGCGCACACGCGCACGTGTATGTATGTTTGTGTGTGACTTAGAAGACTACAAGGACATTTATAGTTATATAAACCCCTTTGTGAGTCAGTCCTTTCTTTGTCCCGCCTCCCAAATATTTCTACTTCTGCTTTGGATGGCACTTTGTGGAAGGAAAAGGTCTTGGTGTTGTGCCCTCAGCACAAGACTACCTAAACCCCTCAGTGGGATGGTCCTGGAATGTTGAAGCTGTTCATTCGACAATTTAAATGCTCTGTAAAACATAAGCACCCTAGAAAGGCACACATGGAGTTTTTCATTTCCATCACTTCCAATCTCCACTCTGTTATCAAGTCCAACTCTTTTTTTCTTACATAATTTCCTACATGATTTTCAATTTTTTTTTTTCTTGCTGGGTCTACCATCACTGCCTTAGTTCAGTCTTCAATTATCTTTGTCCTGGACTCCTGAAACCACCTCTTAGTGGTGTCTCGGCCTCCAAGATTCTGGTCTTGTCCTCCTCAAATGCATTCTCCACACTTTGGCCAGGGTGACCATTCTAACATGCAAAGCTGACCAGTTACTAAACTGGTCAAAACCCTTTCTTCACAGAGTAAAATCTAAGTGCCAGTCATTACATACAATGGCTCCCCCTCCCCAGCCCCATGAAATTATCCCTTCTCTTATACTGCCCCTTCACACTGGTAATTTGCCATATCCAGCACGGGCCTTCACAGCTCCTGTTGCTCAGGCCCAGAATGACCTTCTCCAAACCCAGGTCAGTAGTATTTTTACATAGTCACACAAATGAGGAACTGTACTTCCATTAATTCACTTCTTTCCTCATTCATTTTTTCTCTGCTCCATGACCCCATTTACTCCATTTACTACTCCATTTACATGGGTAGACACCCATGTAAACCATGGGTGGTACTGACCTTCCACATCTACTCCAGGATGAATACTTGGTTTCACCAAGTGGGGCTTTGGGGCAGAAGGGAAGCCAGAGGGTACTTTGACTAGGATTAATTGTCTAATATTATTCCTTAGACATAGGTTTTAACTTAGAGTCCATGGACCTTATGTGTCAATGCATTTCTTTCTGAGGAGGAAGTCTGTAACTTTGTTTAGATTCTTAAAAGGATCCAAGACCTAACAAGATTGAGAATCACGACTGTAGAGAAAAGTGTGTGTGTGTGTTGCGGGGGGGGTTGGGGGGGTGGTGAGGGGGCATGTTCCAAATACTCCTTTATTCATTCTTGGAAAATTTCCTTCCATTTTAGACCATTTCTACTCACATGCTATTTGCAATAAATTGCTTTTTTTTGTACATTCCCATTTATGACTCAATTGAAAAATCCTTACTGAAATTTTAAGCCATTCTTTATCTTTTCCATAAAACCATATTATTAGTAAAAACAGATGTCTGACAGTCAATAGAGAACATTTATGCCTGGGCTTCAAAGTTTGTGAAAGATGTCAGATTATAGAAATAATGATTACTTTTATCACAGATCTATTACTAAAATCAAAGTCACAAAATAAAATTTGTCAACACAAGTTAGAAAAGGGTAAAACAACAATAACATCAGCAACACAGATAGAAGAAAATACCCAGTGTGGTTAAAAGTACTGTTCTTGAAAATATATACTTAAATCTAACAGGATAAATCCCACAAAGAAGTATGCAGACAGATTAAAAGCCTATCAAATGCTCAGTTAAAATATAATTATCTGATAAGACTATGGATGTGAAAGAGGATTTTTATTTTGAAAGAAAAATTATCTTAGGGGTTGAAACTGAGAAAATTTGTAAAGATTGTATGAAGGAATTTGTAAACATTTCCCTTGATATCTAAATGCATAAATTTTACAGTGAAAGAATGAAAGTTTAGGCTTTTAAACACAAATGGGAAAGCCTGATGTTTTTATGCTAAGAAGAATAAATTTGCCAGTCTCAAGGTTATTTTGTTGTTGCTACTGTATGTGCTAAGTTTCCTATGACCTATTATGCTTGGGGGTATAGTGGGATAAATGTTGCTCTGGGAGATTTAGGTAGGACTGGTCTTCTCCCAGTGTGGACAGGCATTAGATAGTTGAAACTACAAAAATGATGAAGAGTGTACAGGGTGAAGAAGGAGAAGAAAGAATTAGAAGGGGAAGGAAGAGGAAAAGAGAGAGTAAAGAAAGAATAACAGAAGAAAGGAGCTAGAAGTAAAGGGAAAGGTTGTGGACAGAGGAGATTGGCAACTGCTGTAAACTTGGCCTCCCAGAACCTTACTGTGGGCTGGAATGCCTCCCTTGCCATTGATGTGGGATTCTGAGGAATCTTGGGAATCATGTTCTCTGGCCCCCTATACTGTCTGACAAACTTAAGGAGAGAACTGTATAAAGGCAGGATCCCAAAAGGCTGCCTATTTGAGAAATGTACGATAATCGCCTTTACATAAGGTCTGAGCCAGGCCAGAATTTACAGAACAGAAAATTTATCTCAAAGCAAAAGATATGAGCTAATGTGCTTATGCCACGGGATTTCTGGTCCTACTGTGCACCCAGCCATTCAGAGGCAGCCAGCCTGATAGCTCAGTGGAGTGGTCCCTTGACAACTCAGTTACCACTCTGGTTGTGTAACAGCTCCTTGTGTAGGTTGTGTACTATTCTACAAGACGTGGGTTCAACCACAATCAGTGCCCAATATTGGTGCTGCTTCCTCCACAGCCAGAACATGGGGGTCCTGAAACCAAGGAGTGAAAGTGGGCATGGAGCATCTCACAATTATAACTAAATCACTCTAAGGCCTTTATTTCCTTTCTTCGTATCTTGAAAATTCGGTTTGAGGGTGTTAATAACCCTAAGAGAAATGTTTCCTTCATCAAGTGATGCAATAATTTTGGAAGCTGAGATCCCTAGTTGGCCATCTAGCATTCCTCTTGCTTCTGGAAAACAGGCAAAAATAAGGGTTCTGTGTTCACTGAAGTGGTTGATTCCTACTATCAATGGAAAATAGGGTTGCTGTTATACAATGGAGATGTGGAAGAATTTATGGGGAATTCAAGGGATATGATGGTTCCTAGTTTTTCCTTATCCAGTGATAATAAGAAAACTACAGTAAACCATTATAGGCAAGATCACTAAAGACTTATCTACCTTGAGAATAAAATTTGGATTATCCACTGGGCAAACAATACTGACCAGCTGAGGTACTGTTTGAGGACAATGGGGATATGTAACAGGTAAAAGAGAAAGGAAATAAAAAAATAGTACTATGACCTTGCGACCAGTTCAGAAATAAGGACTGTTGGACTTACTATATTTTCTTCCTTGCTGCTTCACGCATATAGTTGTATATTTTAACTAACTTTTCCTCCTCTCTTGTTCCTTTCTATATTGAGTGTGAGTGAAGTTTACAAAATAGTGCATAGCTTAGGACTCCAGACAAAATTGTGAAAGATGCAGAGGAAGAACATATCTGACTCAAAAAACTTGGATTTGGACCTAGAGGCAGTACCAGTTGAGACTTTGTCTCTCTTTTGGAAGATACCTCATTGGAGGGTTTTATTAGGTGGCAGTATTTTGTGCTTCACAGTTGCTAAATCTGTTGCTGTTTAATTTTAAATATGGAAAAAGTATGTGTATGTTAATGTTTCAGAGCCAAATTCTTCAATAGACATTTGTCATGTTTTGGGGCTGCCCACCATCTCTTTAAATCTTGTTTGGAGGTTCTAGCATGGGAGAGAAGCTACGCATATACCCTTGACTAAAGAACAGTCCTCCTCTATCAGGGAAGGTGGTCCTCTTTGACCAGGCGCACAGCTTCGGTAGGGGTGCCTGTAGAGTGGTGAGGGAAGAAGGGGATAGTTGCCTAACCAGCCAGATCAACTGAAGCAAGCCTGGTGATCAATAGGGTGACAGATGTCACAGCCAGATTGCCCTCACATCCTGCCCAGCATCTCTCGATACCCTTCCTATGTCTGGAGAAATATTCAGCCTCATGGGTCCTGCCTCCCCAATGAATTCACAACATCTCTTTTCCCATCCTTGAAGTTAGGACACAGACAATTATCTAGGCCCTATCAATCAGACATGGGAGACTTTGATTCAGAGCAGAACAGCACAAGGAAGCAGGCTATAAGTAGAATCCACTGGATAGGAGATGACCGCCCAGGTAGTTGGCTGTTGCTATAAGCAATGCTACTAGGTCATTTTGGGGGCACAGAAGTGGTGACAGTGCTAATGACAGCCAGGGTTGCTGTCAAGTTGAGTTTCTGGCAGATGTGTGAATGACACCATTTCAAGATGGCAGGAGATATTGTTATTGATGATCATGATAACCATATCTGTGACAGACCAGGGGTTTTTGAGGTGAGATTTGAGCATTGCTCCAGAAGCTTAACCTTGAGCTCTTCTTACTACCATCATCCCCCATCTCCCAGTTTTAATGGGATATAATTGACATATATAATGTATTTGTTTAAAGTATACATCATAATGATTTGATATATGTAACATATTGTGAAATAATTACCACACTAAGTTGAATTAACATTACCCCACATAGTTACATTTTTTAAATGAGAGCTTTAAAGATTTATTCTCTTAGCACCTTTCACATATAAAATACAGTATTGTAAATTATAATCATCATGCTGCACATTATGTCCCCAGAACTTATCTTACAGCTAGAAATTTGACAGCATTTACTAGTACTGTTTTTAATTTTTTGAGGAACCTCCATATTATTCTCCACAGTAGCGTACCAATTTACAGTCTTACCAACAGTGCACAAGGAATCCTTTTCCTTCACATTGTCACCAACACTTGTTACCTCTTGTATTTTTGATAACAGTCATTCTAACAGGTACGAGGTGATCGGTCACAGTGGTTTTGAGTTTCCCTGATAATTAGTGATGTTGAACACCTCTTCCTGCAGTTGTTAGCCATGCGACTATCTTTTTTGGACAAATGTGTGTTGGGGTCCTTTGCCTATTTTTAAATCAGATTTTGTTTTGTTATTGAGTTGTAGCAGTTCCTTATATATCTTGGATGTTAGTCTTTTATCAGATATGCAGTTCACAAATATTTTCTCCCATTCTGTATTCACTTTATTGATCATTTTCTTTGTTGTGCAGAAGGTTCTTAGTTTGATGTAGTCATGTTTGTTTATTTTTGCTTTTGTTGCTTGTGATTGAGGCGTTATCCAAAAAATCATTGCCAAGGCTTAGGCCAAGGAGTTTACCACCTATGTTTTCTCTAGGTGTGTTATGGTTTTAGGTCTTACATTTTGGTCTATGATCTGTTTCAAGTTAGTGTTTGTGAGTGGTGTCTGAGAAAAGTCTAGTTTCATTCTTTTGCCTGTGAATATCCAATTTTCCCATACCATCTCTGCCTCTTTTAAATATTCCTTTAAAAACTCACCGGAGCTGGCTTTTGTTGCATGTGATTAAGAACTCTGCCTAAGGTGCCATCCCTTGTCCACCTCCTACATTAGGAAACTAAATTATTTACAAAATTAGTAATTTATGAAACTAATCTATTTAGGTAATTAGGAAGGTTCCTGACTCTTGGGAATTATAGGCAAATGGTAGTTTCTAAATGTAATTATGATGCCTGTTTTGATAGATGGGCAAACTGAGGCTCACAAAGTCAGGTAACTTAATCAAGATATACTACTCTGTGGCAGAGGTGAGGTTTGCCCACAATTTTGGGCTGCTCTACAGTGTAACTCTTTTACCTATCCAGAAGAGATGGGAGGAGAAGTGGTCACATCTCATAGTATGTCCCAACTGCATTGTAAGTTCATTGTTGTCAGAATGTATCAATATTCTCTGGGAAGATTTGTCTGTTCTTAGTATACTTGCTGCTGTGATGGTTAAGCTCCTTGCCATCACAGGAGAATTAATTCTTAGAGGACACAAATAATATGTGTCAGAGACCTAAGCATTTCATATAAAATATGAATGGAGTCTTTCTAAGACTGGAAAGGAGGGGTGCTGGAAACCATGAGTCTTCCTTTTTGTAATGCTTTCCCTTGGCTGTGTAAGCCCAGGTACATACATAGCTCCTCATCTCAAAGCCTCCAGGGACTCGTTGGTTCTCCTGGGCCCAGGTCTTTGCTTTCCCTGCTCTTTGCTCATTGATGGGCTAATGTTTTTCCTTAAACTACCTTACAATCCCTTCCATTACTTCTCCCCTCCCCCACAGAATGAAAAGTCCTGAAAGAATGGTCTTTGCACCTATTACCTAGATGTTATAGGTTTTTGTGGCTGGGAAAATGTTTCCTGATATTTCTGAAATCGTGCCATCCTTAACGTCATTATTTCTAGTTACAGACGCTTTCCCCAGGCTAAATAATTGCTCTTTTTTGTAGTGTTAGTACCTTTCAAATCATTGCAGACTTTTTTAGTCTTGAAATTGTAAATATTTATTCCCATTAACCTTTTTATTTGCATCACACTTGGTGATTCTCGGTTCAGTTTCGTCCTCTTTCCTGTCTTTTTCAGGTTGAATACAGGCCTCCAAATTAAACAAGTGGTTCCAAGTTCAGTTCCATTGCAGTTGAGAGGAAGGGACATGGAATTTCTTCTTATCATAAGGCAATGACTTCATATTTACCCTAATACAGGTCTCCTTTGTGGGGGCAGTGTAGCTTTCATATAACATCACAAAATGTGCATATCCTGTATCTTTCCCCCTTTTTCTTCTTTATATTTTTAACCATCACAAGTTTATTTATTACTGTGTTGTCTTTACTGGTATTAGCAACAGCTCTTGATTTAGCATCATCTGCAAACTTCATTTAAGTACCATGTGCCGTCTCTGCAAGATCATTAATAAAGATGTCAACCGTAGCATCTTGGAAACTTGCTACCACACTTCTTCATCTTTGAGAAAAAGTGAAGATGTAGAGAAAGTTTTCCCTGACATAAAATATTGAGATCCTCCTTGTTTGTTTGGCTTTCGAGGCCCTACAAGTGTCTGCTGAGAGGCAGCCTGCGCCTTCAGCAGAGACTTGGCTGCACGCTGCTTCTTGTCATGTTTTCACTGTGTTAAAGTGAGTTTTCTTAAATAAAAAAAAATCACTGGTTTGTGTTAAATCGACAGGAAAAAATGTCAAATATTTCTAAAAATTTGAAATGTTGATGTTTGGGAAGTCAGATAGGCAAAGAACTGAGAAATAAGAGATTTGATTCTTGAAAAACTGACTTTGAGAGAGAGAGTTTTATTCTCTCAAGGGGTGGGTGTGGGTAGAAAACTGCCTAAAGAAAGGAGCCCATTTACCTGCCCTGGTTTGATTTGGGTGAAATTTATATTTTTTTCCACTGTATCTCTTATCTGTTCTGCTCAGGTCTCTCGATGCTATTCCACATCCACCTGGTGACCTACATTTTGGTAATAAATAAATGCTTCCCAAGCTTTATGACAGCCTCCAGATTCTTTATTTTAAACCACAGGCAAACTTTGTAGTTACATTAGTTAAGTAAATAATCTTTTTCTCTCTCACATTTTCCTCTTGCTGCTCTCCCATTTTTATCCACCCAAAACTCAGACACTGATACATCACTTACATGCAGGTTACCTTTTCAATTCTCTAAAATCTGACCAATAACTAGGAACCAAACACAATGGAAAAATCTCTATGCATCTACGTTAGTTAGTTCATACATAGACCTGTACACAGCCACAAATGAACGCATGTTAAAGCTGGTGAAATTGAACAAATTCTATAGTCTAGGGGCACCCGGGTGGCTCAGTTGGTTTAAGTCTCTCACTTTGGCTCAGGTCATGATCTCATGGCTTGTGAGTTCAAGCCCTGCATCAGGCTCTGTGCTGACAGCTCAGAGCCCAGAGCCTGGGGCCTGCATTGGATTCTGTCTCTCTCTCTCTCTCTCTCTCTCTCTCTCTCTCTCTCTCTCTCTGCCCCTCCCCTACTCACTCTCTGTCTCTCAAAAGTAAATAAAAACATTTTTAAAAATTAAAAACAGTCTAGTTAGCAGTACTTTGCTGTTGTCAGTACATTGGTTTTGAAGTTGTACTATAGTCTGAGATCTTACCACTGGAGGGAAGTGGGTAAAGGGTATATGGGAGTCACTATACTATTTTTGCAACTTCCTGTAAATCTATAATTATTGTGAAATAAAAAGTTAGAGGTATTAAATAAGAAAAAAATAGTTCATATACTGAAGTACATTGGTTCAGATTTTACATGCAATTCCAGAAAATGGGGACTGAATCATTTTAATAGGTGATTATTTGTGGTTTGTTTTCTATATTTTACCCTCCTTTCTCATTTTAAGCCAATAGAAACTTTGCAGGGTGGAAAGCAGTCCTGCTTAAGAGCTAAAGCATTTTCTGTCATGTGTAATGTTAGTCTGGACTTCAGGCTCTCACAATATTTCCTTAAACATTACTAAGGGAGAAAAGAAAGTTTTATATAACTGAGAAGGTCCAAAGAGATCTATAAATTGGGAGGGTAGTGAGGAAGATGGTGGAGTAGGAGGACCCTGAGCTCACTTCATCCTATGGATACCCAGAGATAACAGCTGCATCTGGTATAACTACCTCTGAAAATGACCCAAAGATGTGAAGACAAGACCTTCCACAGTTAACATAAACAAGAGGCCACATTGAAAAAAGTAGGATGGCCAGACATTCAGTTGGGAACCAAACTCCTGGCAAGACTAACCACAAACAGGAGGAACACCAGATGTATGGAGAAGCAAGAGGATCAGACCTCACCCCAGGCTCTGGGGACTCACGCTGGGAAGATGAGTCCCCAGAATATTTGGTTTTTGAAAACCAGTAAGCTTAATTTCACAAGTTCTAAAAATCTGTGGGCTTAGTTCCAGGAGAGCCAGAGGGCAATTGGAAACTGAGTCCCCATCCTTAAAGAGCTAGTTAATAAATAAGGAGAAGGGCAGAGATCTTTAGGAGAATTCTCCAGGAACAAAAGTACTGGCAAGTACTAGATAGCCAGACATTTGTGATGACCAGTATAAACATTCTCCACCTATCTTGTTAGTACTATGTGCCCCACCCTCACACACCCCTGTGGACTTACCCCACCCAGCATGCCAATCTCCCTGCAAAGCAGCTCCTGTCCTACCACATCATGCAAGCAACCTTAGCAGAGACAGGTGTCACTCCAAAGTGACTCCTTCCCTGGGGAGTGGGGGAGATAACCACACACACCAGTGTGCCTGCAATTCCAGTAGCAAGCCTTTCAGCTGGCCATGCAGGGAGAAAACCCTGCCATTCAGTGCACCTGCAGCCCTAACACAGAGATGCAGCACAGACATCGAGATTGACAGCTGGCCCTGCTCATCTACAAGCCCACAGTGGCCTCGGACAGGTCTCTCAACAGTGTCCAGGGCACTGATAACAGGCAAAGCAGGTGACTGCACCTAACTGAAGGCAAATGCAACTCATCCACAATAGAACATACACAGCCCACAGAAGACACACTCCTGGAATGCCTGGTTCTGATGACCAGGAGACATTGTGCTATGAGGCACCATAGGGCCTCTTTTATATAAGGCCACTATTTGCAAAACTAGGAGAAATAGCTGACCTTCCTAATACATGGAAACAAACACAGAGAGTTAGATAAAATGAGACAGAGGAATATGTCCCAAATGAAAGAACAGGACAAATAATAGCACAACAGCTAAGTGAAATGAAAATAAACAATATGCTTCATAAAGAATTGAAAGTAATTGTCATAAAGATACTTACTGGATTTGAAAAAAGAGTGGAGGATCTTAGTGAGAACTTTGATAAAGAGTTAGAAAATATAAAAAAGAACCAATCAGAGATGAAGAACTCAATAACTGAAAGAAAAAAGTACACTAGAGAGAATCAACAGCATATTAGAGGATGCAGAAGAATACATCAGTGACTTGGAAGATAGGGAAATGGAAAGCACACAAGAAGAGCAGAAAAAAGAAAAAAAGAATAAAAAATGAGAATAGGTTAATGGAACTCAGACATCATCAAGCACAGTAACATTCATATTAAAAGGATCCCAGAAGAAGAGAGAAGGGGGCACAAAACTTATATGAAGAAATAATAGCTGCTAAGTTCCTCAATCTGAGGGAGGAAACAGATATCCAGATACAGAAGGCACAATAACCCTCCCAAATTTGACCCAAAGAGTCCACACCACACCACACCACATAATAATATAAGTGGCAAAAAAGTAGTGATAAAAAGAGAATTTTTAAAGTAGCAGGAAAAAAAAAGTTACATACAGGGGAAACCCTATAAGGTTATTAGTAGATTTTTCATCCAAAACTCTGCAAGCCAGAAGGTAGTTGCAGAATATATTCAAAGTACTGAAATCAAAAAGCCTTCAACCAAGAATACTCTACCCAGCAAAGTTATCATTTTAAATAGAATGAGAGATGAAGAATTTTCCAGACAAACAAAGTTAAAGGAGTTTGTTGCCAGCCTTACAAGAAGAAATGTTTAAGGAAGTTGAGTAGAAGAAAATGCTATAACTAGAAGTAAGAAAATTATAAGAGGGAAAAATTTCACAGGTAATTGCAAGCATATAAAGGTAGTAGATGAATCACTAATAAAACCATTATGGAGGTTAAAACACAAAAGTATTAAGTCAATTATATTGACAAAGATAAGGGATACACAAAATAAAAAAGATGCAAAATATGACATCATCTAGGTAAAATATGGAAAAGGGAGTAAAAAATTAGTGCTTTTAGAATGAATTCAAACTTAAGCAACCATCAACTTAATATAGACTGAAAAACACATAAGATGTTATATATAAACCTATGGTAACCACAAATAAAAAATCTGTAACAGATATGCAAAAATAAAGAGAAAGGAATCCAAGCATAACACTAAAGAAAATCATGAAACCACAAGAAAAGAAAATAAAGAAGAAAGCGATAGAGAAGAACTATAAAAACTGGAAAAGTGGCAGAATGGCAACACATACATACCTATCATTAATTACTTTAAATATAAATGGACTAAATACTTCAAAGGACATAGGGACACTGAATGGATTAAAAAAAACAAAAAAACAAAAAAACACAACCCATCTATATAAGCCTGCTTATAAGCCTCTCACTTCAGACTTAAAGATACATGCAGATTGCAAGTAGAAGTATGTAAAAACATACAGTATACAAATAAAAGTGAAAAACCAAAAAAAAAAAAAAATTCTAGGGTAGCAATACCTATGTCAGAAATAATAGACTTTAAAACAAAAACTGTAGCAAGAGACAAAGAAAGGTACTACTTAATGATAAAGGGAACAATCCAACAAGGGGATATAACAATTATAAATATCTATGTATTAAACATAGGAATACCTAAATACATAAAACAATTATTAACAGATATAAAGGGAGAAAATGACAGGAATATAGTAATAGTAGGGGAATTTAACATTCTACCTACATCAGTGTATTGGTATTCTAGACAGATTATCAAGAAAGAAACAGTGGCTTTGAATGACATATTAAACCAGATGGACATAACAGATATATACAGAACACTGTATCCAAAAAGAGTAGAATACACATTATTTTCAAATCACTTGGAACACCCTCTAGAGTAGAATCAAATGTTAGGCCACAAAACAAGTGTCAATAAATTTAAAAAAGTTAAATCATATCAAGTATCTTTTAGGACCCCAACAGTATAGGGGCACCTGGGTGGCTCAGTTGGTTAAGTGTTAGACTTCAGCTCAGGTCATGATTTCGTGGTCTGTGAGTTCGAGTTCTATCTCAGGCTCTGTGCTGACAGCTCAGAGCCTGGGGCCTGCTTCGGAATCTGTGTGTGTGTCTCTCTCTGTCCCTCCCCCACTCACACTCTGTCTCTCTCTCCTTCAAAAATTAAATAAACATTAAAAAAAATTAAAACCATATTAAATTAGAAATCAGTTACAAGAAAAATTCTGGAAAGAACACAAATACATGGAGGCTAAACAACATGCTACTAAACATTGAATGGGTCAACCAAGAAATCAAAGAGGAAATTAAAAAATACATGCAGACAAATAAAAATGAAAATGCAACAATCCAAAATCTTTGGGATGCAGCAAAAGCAGTTCTAAGAGGCAAGTTAATAGTAATGCAGGCCTACCTTGAGAACCAAGAAAAATATCAAAGTAACCTTACACTTAAAAGAGATAGAAAACAGATCCCAAAGCTAGAAGAAAGGAATTAATAAAGATTAGAACAGAAATAAATGAAACAGAGACTAAAAAGCAATAGGATAGATCAATTCAACCAGGAGTTGATACTTCGAAAAAATATACAAAATTGATAAATCTTCAGCCAGACTTATCAAGAAGAGAGGACTCAAAAAAATAAATTCAGAAATGAAGGAAGAGAAATAACAACCAATACCACAGAAAT
This sequence comes from Acinonyx jubatus, assembly GCF_027475565.1. Lineage (NCBI taxonomy): Eukaryota > Metazoa > Chordata > Mammalia > Carnivora > Felidae > Acinonyx > Acinonyx jubatus. The sequence continues at coordinate 35,096,719 of NC_069380.1, read as the reverse complement.
AAAGAGGATTACAAGAGAATATTATGAAAAATTATATGCCAACAAATTGGACAACCCAGAAAAAAATGGGTAAATTGCTAGAAGCATATAATCTTCCAAGAATGAATTAGGAAGAAACAGAAAATTTGAAGATACCAATTACTAACAATGAAATTGATTCAGTAATTAAAAAAAAAAAAAAAGAATCTCCCAACAAACTAAAGTCTAGGATCAGATGGCTTCAAAGGTGAATACTACCAAACATTTAAAGAAGAGTCAGTAAGTAGTCTTCTCAAACTATTCCAAAAAATAAAAGAGGAAGGAAAACTTCCAAATACATTTTAGGATGCCTACATTACCCTAATACCAAAACCAAACACAATACAAAAAAAGAAAAACTAGAGGCCAAGATCTCTGAAGAACATAGATATGAAAATCCTCAACAAAATATTAGCAAGCCAAATTCAACAATACATTAGAAAAAGTCATTCACCACTATCAAGTAGGATTTATTCCAGGGATGCAAGGGTAGTTCAATATTCACAAATCAATGACCATGATGCATCACCTTAATAAGAGAAAGGAGAAAACCATATGATCATCTCAATAGATGCAGAAAAAAACATTTGACAAAATAAAACATACATTCATGACAAAAACTCTCAAGAAAATAGGTTTAGAAGAAACAAGCCTCAATATAGTAAAGGTCATACATGAAAATTATAGCTAATATCATACTCACTGGTGAAAAACTAAGAACTTTTCCTCTAAATTCGGGAATAAGACAAGGATGCCTACTCTCACCACTTTTATTTAACGTAGTACTGGAAGTCTTGGCCACAGCAATTGGACAAGAAAAAGAAATACAGTAATAACCCTCCAAATTGTTAAGGTAGAAAGAAAATTGTCATTATTCGCAGATTACATGATACTATATATAAAAAATCCTAAAGACCACCAAAAACTACTAGAACTGATAAATGAATTCAGTTGCAGGATACAAAATTAATATACATAAATATGTTGCATGTGTATACATAATAATGAAGTAGCAAAAAAAGAAATCAAGAAAACAATTCCATTTACAATTGTACCAAAAAGAATAAAATACTTAGAAACAAACTTAACCAAGGAGGTGAAAGACCTGTATTTTGAAAACTACAAAGCATTGATGAGAGAAATTGAAGATGACACAAATGAATAGAAAGATAGTCCATGCTAATGGCTTAGAAGAATATTGTTAAAATGTCCAAACTACCCAAGGCTATCTACAGATTCAATGTAATCCCCATCAAAATACTAATAGCATTTTTCACAGAACTAGAAGAAATAATCCAAAATTTTATATGAAACCACAAAAGACCCTAAATAGCCAAAGCAATCTTGAGAAAGAACAAAGCTGGAGGTATCGCAATCCCAGATTTCAAGGTATACTACAAAGCTGTAGCAATCAAAACAGTATGGTACTGGCACAAAAATAGACATAGAGATCAGTAGAACAGAATAGAGAGCCCAGAAATAAACCCATGCTTATATGGTCAATTAATTTATGACAAAAGAGGCAAGAATGTAAATGTAAAATGTAAAGATGTAAATGAGGAATGTAAAATGAGGAAAAGCCATTCAATAAATGGCTCTGAGAAAACTGGACAGCTCCATGCAAAAGAACAAAACTGAACCACTTTCTTACACTGTACAGAAAAGCTAACTCACAGTGGATTAAATACTAAATGTGAGACATGAAAGTATAAAATTCCCAGAAGAAAACATAGGCAGTAATCACTTTGACATCAGCCATAGCAACATTTTTCTAGATATGTCTCCCCTGGCAAGCAAAACTAAAGCAAAAATTAACTATTGGGACTACACCAAAATAAAAAGCCTTTTGCACAGTTAAGGAAGCATCAACAAAAAAGATGCTCAACATCAGTAATCATCAGAGAAATGCAAATCAAAACCACAATGAGATCACCTTACATCTGTCAGAATGGCTAGAATCTAAAAGACAAGAAACAACAAATGGTGGCAAGGATGTGGAGAAAAAGAAAACTTTGTGCACTGTTGGTGTCAATGTAAATTGGTGCAGCCACTTTAAAAACAGTCTGGAGACTCCTCAAAAAATTAAAAATAGAACTACCATATGATCCAGTAATTTAACTACTGGGTATTTACCCAATTAAATGAAAATACTAACTGAAAAAGATACATATGTATTTTTTAATGTTTATTGTAATACTATTTACAATAGCCAATATATGGAAGCAACCTGAGTGTCCATCAACAGATGAATAAGAAAGATGTAACATACACACATGTATATATACATACAATGGAATATTACTCAGTCTTCAAAAAGAATGAGATATTGCCAGTTGCAACAACATGGATGGACATAGAAGGTATATTCTAAGGGAAATAAGTCAGGCAAGCAAAGACCAATACCATATGGTTTCACTTATATGGGGAATCTAAAAACCAACAAACCAAAAACCAAAACCAAAAAACAGATTCTTAAACACAGAGAACAAACTGGTGGTTGCCCAGAAGGAAGGTGGTTGAAGGAATGAGTGAAATAGATAAAGGGGATTAAGAGGTACAAACTTTCGGTTATAAAATAACTCACAGAGATGAAAAATACAGCATGGGGAATATAGTCAACAACATTGTAATAATGTTGTTTGGTGACAGATGGTGACTACACTTATAATGGTGAGCACCTAGCTATGTACAAAATTGTAGAATCATTATGTTGTGCAGCTGAAACTAATGTAACATTGTTATGTTAATTATAGTTTCAAAAAAAAAAAAAAAAGAGAGAGAGAGAGAGAAAAAACAGATCCTGAGGGCCTGCCTAACAGGGTTTTGGAACCTGTTCCCTGACAGTGCTAGGGTTGGGGTGGGAATTGATGGCAGAAAGAAACCTATGTCTTTTTGTTTGTTTGTTTTAATTTTTTTAATGTTTATTTTTGAGAGAGAGAGTAAGAGAGACAGACAGAGTGTAAGCAGGGGAGGGACGGAGACAGAGGGAGACACAGAATCCAAAGTAGGCTCCAGGCTCTGAGCCATTAGCACAGAGCCCGACATGGGGCTCAAACTCATAATCTGTGAGACCTGAGCTGAAGTCAGATGCTTAACTAACTGAGCCACCCAGGCATCCTGAAAGACACTTGTGTCTTACCCACATAGAAGACATATGTTATGCACCTATGGTCTCAAAAATACTCCTGTCTTCTGTGCAGAGTCCAGTGTTTGGAGAAACACACACCTAATGCTCATTGACAGCTGATGGCCATGGGGGGCTTGGTGGAAATCCTTGACACAACCCCAGGAGAAGAGTCCAGTAATATCTAAGAGTGAATTTCTTTCCAACCAGATGGAATGGGGTTAAATCTAGTTATTTAAATAGATTTAAAGAAAATAAAGGAATGTGGTTACCTTTTCCCATCTAAGTTTTTGACCTGAGATTTATCCTCGCTATATTTGATTATCTAATTGCTCAATTAATAGGAAACTAAAGTAGGTGGCTGATTTACTGACTATCAGTTTCCACTATTGACATAAAGACAAAAAAAAAACACCTTAGATTTTTGAGGAGCAGTTAATAAAGGTTTCTTGAATAGCCATTGTATTCTAGCAGATGTGAAAGATGTTATGGTCCTTAATTATCCCCCTCTTCTCCTTTTAAGTCATAGAGCACATTCCTCTCACCATATCTCCTAGCCTCCCTTATAGTTAGGTATGACTATGTGATCACATTTTGGCTAATGAGATATGAACAGAAGTCATGTGAGCAAATTTTGCTACACAACCTTAAAAATAAAGTTGCTTGCACTTGTGCTTTTTTCCTCCTCCCTTTAGGCTAGAACAGGGACACGGCACCAACTTAGGTTTCAGGAGGAAAGAAAAATAACCCAGGGGAAGGTGGAGAAGAAGACAAAAGAAATCTGGCTCCCCGCAATACTTTGCAAAGTGGGGCTACTCAACAAGCCTATACCAGCCAGATGTGAGAGAGAAAGAAACCTCTGTCTTATTGAAGGCATATTTTTGGGTATCTTTTTGTTATAAAAACTTAGCACTTATCTTAACATTTATAGTAGATATCAAGATTTGCTTGCTGTAATAAATCTTTGTCAAGAATGTAAACAATAATAAAAGAATGTAAACAGTAATGTTAATATCCTCTGTTTAAGAAGTAGAGATCGAATTATCAAAACTTTGAAAGATTTAAGTTTTTGGCAATATCATATACATAAACATTAGCTTTGTCCTTGAATTTTGCATTTAATAAATGATGAGTAGCTTCACCTCCCTTCCCCCCATATCATCAAATATTCTTTGGAAACATTCTTTTTAATGATACAACATCTGGGTATACATAATTTATTAATGAATCTCCATGTTTTTGGGTATTTAAATCATTTCCAGAATTTTGTTTTATTTATAGTGCTGCCATAAATATCTTGGTACATAAATATTGGTCTTTATCTCTTATAATTTCCTAAGGATGGAGTCTTAGAGGTAGAATATGCTATATTACCTTTTCTCTTTTTTTCCAATACTGAACCACCCAAGTCTCATCTTCAAACAGTCCCAATATCAAAACTTCTCCCCATGTATTCAACATAGAAAATATTTTACAATTCAAGTCTTATCCAAATTTGCTTCTAGAATCAAAACCATTCTCTATAATATGCACGACAGTATCCTCCCCAATTAGCACACAATTTACCTTTTACAACCTCATCTTTTGTTATAACTGTTTATGAACATTCTACTCCAATTCAAATACTTTACTCTTTGTACCTTAACGTTTCCTACCTTCATGCCCTTTTGCCTGAGTGCAGTACCTTTTTATCTTCTTTCCAAATAATCATACTCTACCCATTCTTCAAGATATCATTTCACATCTACATCCTTTGTTTGGATTTCCTGGAGCTTCAGTGCAGATGGATATCTGCTACTGTGGAACGATTGAAGAACTTCTGTTTTTACTACATATTTGGCATATATTTCATGTGACACCTCGAGAATAGCCCTAAATGACCACCCTTGTATGGTTCTTGAATGTTACACGTGTATATGTGTAAAGGATATGTCTGGAGGTACTTACTTTCCCACAGCCTTGTAAGGGTCAGCTGTAGATTCCAGATGTCCACAAACCTCCATCCAAACCAATTAATGACAGATGAACTTCTGCGCCGACAGAAAACAATGCGGATGGACTATAATGGTAAGGAGGATGCTGCCTGAAAGAAAAGAGAGACACAATGCTGGTCATCACAAAGTGATGAACTCTAGAGTTAAGAGTCAGGCTGTGTTGGCTATGTTCAGGTACGCCAGGAGAGAAAACCAGGCAAGACAGAAAGGAATTCAAAGCAAAGAATTCTCAGATTAGAGAATTTGTCACCACGAGAGGAAGAGATTATGTGCCTGTCTCAATTCTTAATATCATTCCACTTTCCAATTCTAGTTTACCTGAAATGCATCCATATTACTTTTTCTTCTTTGATAGAGTCTTACAATAAATCACCATTTTATGTGAGTTATCTTGAATGGGTTTCTATTTCATGTGATTTAAAGAAACTCAAACAGGACAAGTACAACTAGGGGTCTAAGTTCTTTAACAGTAGGAAAAATATCTTATATTGCCTCTCCTGCAGCACGGTCATATGAATTAGTTTAAACAATTTCTTAAAATTATGTTTGTCTCTTTATAATCTCATATTTCTATCACAAATGATATCCTCTCCAGAAATATACCGTATCATCTATATATTCTTACAACTTCAACATTTATATGGGTCTGATTGGATTGGAGTCCCAGTTCTATCATTTACTAGCTGTGAAATCTCACTATAAAGTGAGAGGATTATGCCAGAAGGCTGCCAGAAAGCCGTTTATACCACTGGGATTAGAAACCATGATTAACCACCAGGGGAAGAATTTGAGTTAGTGGCCTAACAACTACATCCATAATTTTCCCACTGAGCAAGAGCCACGCATAGAATATATAGAGCATATGAAAATATTATTCCATTTAGAGCTAGAAGATCTAGCACTCTACTCAGATACAGGGTGCATTCATATAAAATATCATTTAAAGGAAAACAAAATAGATGTAAAGTTGGAAGGTAATTGAGATAATGCCACTAAATGAAATAAAATAAAATCTGAGACAGATAATGATATCTTTAAGGTAATGCATTATCCAGTTTGTTATAAATGTTCATATTTAACACATATATTTAGCTGGGCAGTATGTAACAAGACCTCATACTTACAGAGTTCTTCCTACACTATCATCATTGTACGTACTCATCACATGTATTGTATAAATCAACCCTCAAGCAATCCTATGATTTGAATTCTGCAATATTTCCCATTATATAGAAGAAAAAAATGGAGGTTTAGGCAATAAAATTATCTTTACAAGGATTTGAACACAAATAATCTCTGATTTATATTCATATCAAACTATATCATTCCATTTGTAACTTCCATTTGGCATGTAAGGGTGAAGAACAACGGCAAAGTCTTATTTATATATATATATGGATGTTTCTTGCTCACATCTGCTGGTGTGGGACCTCCAGAGCCTTGTAAAGTTCAATCTAGTTACTTCTAGGAGCATCAGGAGGGTATTTCGTATGTGTTAATGACCAAATCTGATGGGCCACCATGGGGTACGGCAATTACTCGGGGTCAGATAATTGAAAGGACTCTCAGGATTCTAACAAGATATACTCATGAAAGATTTATTACAAGCAAAGGATACAAGGCACCAGGAGCAAGAAAGCACAAAGCAACATTACAGAGGTCTGGAACACCTGGGCACAGCTTCCAAAGTCTTCTCTCAATTGTGCAGAACATGCTCCATCTGGGAGTCATGGCTACCAATAGGAGAACAAGGTATCTGTTTTAGGGAAGATGAGGCACAAGTTTGCTTGGAAGTTTTTATGCTACACTGATCTCACGGTCAGAACCAGGCTGAGTGACCAGGTAAACTGGGGGTGGGGGGGGGAACCATCAACCTACACGTTTTCACTAAATGCAGACTAGCTGACACTGGGTGCCTCCGTGGGAATTTTGGGCTTTAAACAGCAGGTTATAAATCATTAGCTAGTAAATTTCGTTCCTATCTTGACCAAAAGTTTGTACCAAGACTTCCTGGGGATCCTTGGAGATGAGGTGTGATGTAATCTTATTTCTACATATGTGGATTTGTCCCGTGAGAAGTTCTTCCCTTGCTCTGCTCCGGTACTGTCCAATAAACTTTCTGTAAAGACGGAAATATTCTTTACCTGTGATGCATCATATGGTAGCAACTAGCTGTAGTTACTAGTGGGTGTTTCACACTTGAAATGTAGGCAGTGTGAAGAACTGAATTTCAAATTTTATTTCAGTTTGAAGCACCACAGGTGGATATTGGTGATTATATTGAACAATGAAGCTACAGTCTCTCCCAGGTCTGAACTTGGCTAATGTCTGTCGGACACACTGTGCCCACTGGCACCACTGAGGCTTCCATTTGGTACTGCCTTTCCTTCTCGGTAGTGCCGCTTCTGGTAGGCATTGCTGCTACATCTGATAGGTATGGCTCTGTCTGCTGGGCACCTCTATGCCCTCCACGGGGTATGGTGGTGGATGTTCTAAGGCATCCAAGGACAGTTGTAGGCACTGTGGGTCACCTAGCCAACGGAGATGTCATACCCCCACTTACTTGCTGGCAGAACCTCCCTCTCATTGTAGAGGTTGAAAATCCTAGATTCTCATTTTTTTTCCACCCTCCTTTGCATGTGGCCCAACGCTGGTGAATGCAACATGAAAGACTGTCCGCTTTGGTTGCTAAGAAAGATTTCCTCAGTAATGCAACAGAGATGCATGGTATGAAACAACCTTCTTCGAGCACACATTGGGACTGTGGCGATCCCCATAGCACTGCAAGGGGTAAATCTGAAAACTGAGTCAATGCTTTGAGGATGGCAGTGTAGAAGGAGCCTGACTTCTGATGAGTTTGCATGACTGAACCAATCCAGGCAGTAGCTACTTCCTGTTTTCTCAATATGCTTAATGACACAATTGTGTTTCAAATAGCACCCTGGTTTTAGTTAAAGCTGGTACTCTGCAAAGACATGACTACATGGTGGGCTGGGATAGAAAACAAGTTTAATTGGTAACACTGTATTTTACTCAGAATTACTCCTACTGAGGCCTTGTTACTTAAAAACACCACCACGAGCAACTTTAAAAGCTGATGGGAGGTAAGAAAATTTAGACCCTCTCAAGAGGCACGACAGTACAGAACAGTCACCGGAGGGAGGTACAGTCTTTGCAACCGCAGGTTGGAACACTGATGGAAACCCAGACAAACACAGCACACAAAACAACAAAAGCAAAACAAAACAGAGAGAAAAGGAAGTGAAAGAAAAATGGAGGGACTATATGGAGTGACAAAGTGTTGTCAGAAAGAGGAACCCATCTCCGATTTTAATGTTATTGTTGCTGTTCACGTTACCCTTCTCTTCCTTGCCTCTTTGCTTCCTGCTTTGTCTAAATGTATTACTTCACCTCATTTGCTTAGGAGAAACAAAATACTCTAGAGGGGAGGCACTTCTGGGTCCATTCTCTGCTCTCATTGTCCTCCCTCCAAGAGGCCATGACATTCTGCATTGTTTTTCCCCGAGCAAGTCATTCTTCTTTAGCACGTATGTATGTAGAAATACAATGTAGTATTGCTTTCAGGTTTTTGACCTTTATCCACCTTAAAACATAAACGTTTCACCTGGATTAAGAGTTAATACAAAATCCATTGATTAAATATACTATTGGCTGATTTTCTTATCGATGGAAAACTACTTACTATTCTTAACAAAATAACAAAAAAATCAAAGTGTTATACATACACAGAGTTTACAAGAGTCAAATTGTTCTACAAGTCTTGTTAAATGATTCTTGCCCTGGTCCAGAATATTCAGAGACAACCATATTCAACTCTTGTAGCTGATTTGTTTGGTATTTATCTCCAAAATTCTAAATGTTTATAACACTGCTTATTTCTATAATTTAGATTTTATTACCTTGATTTTCCACTAATGGGAGACAAAGTTTTAACTCCTTGTTCCACAAACACCTGCCTCTACTGCACACTGCCATTCCTTCCATCTGTTCGATACAGTTCTATCGTAATTTTGATCGGATCAATATTTATTAGGACTCTGAGACCTCTATCAGTGTTGGATTATATAGTGATCAATGATTTTTTTCCTGAGCAACTTTTTGTTTCCTTTGGAGTTAATATTAGTTGTTATGTTTAGTTTTGCATGTGTCTATAATTAATGTACACCTAGAACTTCTCCTAATCATATAAATACCCTCTGAATCCATATAGACAATTGATATTCTCTCAATTTCATCTTAAAGCAGTTTCTATCAAAACCCTGTGAGGGGCACCTGAGTGGTTCAGTCAGTTAGATGTCCAACTCTTGATTTCGGCTTAGTTTGTGATCTTATCATGGTTGGTGGGATCGAGCCCTGCCTCGGGCTTCATGCTGACAGTGTGGATCCTGCTCAGGATTCTCTCTCCCTCTCTCTCTGCCCCTCCTCCATGCACATGCACAGTTGCGCATTCTCTCTTTAAAAATGTAAACAAACATTAAAAAAAAAAACCAAAAAAAACCCTGTGATCTGCTCCAAAGTAGAGTGGTTGCCTTCCATGCTGAATGACTTACAGGCATGGTCTTTTGCTTTCTTATAATCTGAGTTCCAAGAAATGGAACCTAATTCCTGGTTTCAGGATCCCATGTCTTTCTCTTTCTTAATTTTCTTTCTCATTTTGATGAAGCCCCCTGTTGGTTTGTTTCCTGAGTCAAGTTTAATGGAAGGTAACATTTTTGAGAATTTATTCACACCTCACATTTGATAATTTCCTGGGAACAGGATTCTAGGTGAAAAATAATTTTCCTTCAGAATTTTACCAACAGTGAGGAACTGTCATCTAGTCCTCAGTCTGTTTACTGCAGTCTAATGCCATTTTGAGTCTTGATTTCTTATGTAAGTCAGAGGTTAGTAAATTATAGTCTGTGGCTAAATCTAGCACACAGCCTGTTTTTGTTAATAAAGTTTTATTGCAACACAACCATGCTCATTTATTTACATAGTGTTTATGTCTGCTTTCACACTATAACAGCAGAGTTGGATAGTTTTGACACTTACTGTACAGCCCTCAAATTCTAAAACATTTATGTTCTGACTCTTTATAGGAAAGTTTGCCAATCCCAGATATAAGTGCTGGGTTAGTTCCCTCTTTAAAATTTTGTAAGATTTTTGTCCCCAGTGTTTTAAGTATCTTGGTTTATGTTCATTCATTGTGTTGAGCAGTGTCCTTCATTTCTGATATATCATCTTGAGTTACTCCCCACTAAAATTTCTTCTTTTATACTTTCCTTGTTTCATTTTTGGAGCATCCATCATTTGAACCATTCTGTATCCTTTCTCTCCCTTTTTGTTTAAAACCTCTGAGCTTTTTACTCTAATTTCTGGGATAGTAACTTCTTTTTTTTTTATTTTTTAAATGTTTATTCTTGAGAGAGAGAGAGAGAGAGAGAGAGAGAGAGAGAGAGAGAGAGAGAGGAAGACACAGAATCTGAAGCTGGCTCCAGGCTCTGAGCTATCAGGGCCTTGTTCCACAAACACCTGCCATTCCTTCCATCTGCACAGCTTCCATCTGATAGCTCAGAGCCTGATGCGGGGCTGGAACTCAGGAACTGTGAGATCATAACCTGAGCCAAAGTCAGATGCTTACTTGACTGAGCCACCCAGGCACCCCAGTAACTACTTTCTAAAGTTACTATTAAGGTTTTTTAGTTCTGCTATCATGTTTTAATTTAAAAAGTTAAAAAAAAAAGCTTTCTGTTCCCACTTCAATATATTCTCCTTCCTCTCCAAGGATAATTATTGTTAGTTTTCTTTTTCTCTTTCCTTCATAGCCTCTGTCTTCCTGTGTTTTGTTTTCTCATTTTTATTTTGGGCTCTGATTTTCATGTGTGTTGCCTTCCTCAAGTGTTGATGATCCTTGGTTCATATTTAATGTAGGGAACTAAATAGTTGTTTAAAGCTTATGCTTGTGCATAGGCTTACCATTGTGGAGTCACTATCGTGATCTGAAAGGGACTTTTCAAATATGAGATTTTACAGCAGCCTAAGAACATTTCCTTGTGAATCACTTGCTATGATGCTTCAGATAGTTGTGATATCTTTGGCAGTTTCTTGAATTTCCCACACTGCTTGATTCTTTGAAAACTGACAGCAAATCTAAGTAGCAGCCATGTCTCTCTCTGACCTGCACTTTTCTAGTTCTTCCAACTGTTTCATAAGCAGCTCATTCTCTGTATTGAATCCCTTCCTGACTGGCACAGAGTCTAAGTGCTCCTTGCATGGACTTTCAGCTACTTCTGTGTTTATCCTCTACCCCAATTCCAACGGAAACTTGGTAAATTGGGTTGCTTCTCAGTTTTCCTCCACTTCAGACTTCCTCAGATTTGATAAACCAATCATCACTTGTTCACATGCTTTGCAGACTCAAACATTTTGATGCCAAGGACTCCTCTGCATCTCTTTGTTCTTGGGGGCCGCCTTTTATAACAATTTCATTTTCTGTCTGTCATTCTATAGTGGGTTTTGGGAGGAAGCAGAGGAATTCAATCCTGCATTCAGTCCACCTCTGTTCTACATCAACTCTCCCATTCACTCTTGAACTGCTCCAAGTTGAACACTGGCTTCCTCTCCAGCCTTATTTTGTACCACTTTTTCCTTTATTCCAGCTACACTGACCTTGGTAACAGTCCTTGAACCTACCAAGGTCTTCCCTGATTCAGGATCCTTGGCATATGCTGTTGTTTTAGCCTCGTCCCTCTTCACATCCTCTATAAGCCTAAATATGCATCTCTTCTTTACATCTCTCAGAGAGGACTTCTCTGGCTACCCTCCCATATAAATTAGGTTATCTCCTTTTTTCTCTCATAGAACTTAATTCTTTTCCTTTATGGAACTTCTATTTAAAGTCATATTTGTTTATTTGTTTAATGTCTATCTCTCCTACAAGAGTTTAAGCTTTATACCTACTATACATAATAATATCTCCATCGATAATGGAGTAAAGAAAAAATTATTTGTAAGAAAACTTAACGACAGTATTACACGTTGCCTGGTCTGGCTGCTGGGATAGCAGCAATGTTGTTCAAACAGAAAGGACACCACAAAAGATCAATTTCTTAAAAGACTCACCCTCAAAATATAATTTTTCCCATCCTCTTTAAATCCACACACTATTATCGAGGAAAAAAGAAAGGGACCAATTTATAGGCTAGGAAGCTTAGTATCCTCATAAGCCTTTTCTTCCTTTTTTTTCTTTTTTCTTTTTTCTTCTTTTTAAACTGAAGAAACCCATTCATTTGCTCTTCCATCCCCTTAGGCTTAAGCCTGTTGAAAAAACTTCCTTAATAATGTTGAAATAAAAAAAAAAAAAAGAAAAAGGAAAAGTGATGAGAAAATTAATATAATGAAATAATCAATGCAAATGACATTCTATTGTCCAGGAAAAAACCCTCAATCAACTCTCTTAGAATTACTGAATCTGATGGGTAATTGTGGCTTAATTTCTAATCGTAAGATCAAGGCACGCTGTCAAAAGCACTGCCAACATTAAAGAGACATTTTATGGTGCTCATTTTAAGGTGGAACTTTAAAGAAATCGAAAACCATTAATCAAACACATAAGTCATCCACACCAAGTATTAACTGAAAACCCCTAAATCTGGTAAAACTAAAATTTATATTCAGCATCAAAGAACATGTATCAATGCTTTATTTTTCTCAAGTTTTCAAAAGCATGAGAAGTTTGGGACAAATTTTTTATGATTTCACACTATATCTTTATGAGTAGTTTGTATGTCACACAGCTAAAGGATCAGGTTTTGTAGGGAGGTGGAGAAGAAATTAATTTATATTATTTGTTCTATGAAAATATAGAACAATGTACCCATCGTTTAAATTCTCCTATGTTGTTTGGGGAAAACAATCTGACACTATTTTATATATGTACACACATAGCAGATTACAGTTTATAAAGTGCTTTCCCATGTATCCCTCATTTGACAGTAAATTTTATTTTTATCATAATTCCTTAACCTCATTAGACCTTATAAAATCACGTGAATGGGTGAAACAATCATTAAGGTTCTTTCCAGCTTTGATTCTATTATGTTTTCAAACAGTGGCTCTGCCTAATGGCAAACACAGCTCAGTAAATTCCTCTCCTCTGTGTGTTTCTGTTTGTCTCCGTCACTTTGGTGTTCTCCCCGTAGACACATGGAGGGGCATGCTGATTAAATTAGTCAAATTAACTCTTTGCCTGACTCCATCCTCATTAGGCTAATGAGAAGACTCAGGAGTACATCTGTATGTCTCAGGCGTCTTAGGTCAGAAGTACTGTCACTAAGAGCACCAATGAAAAGTGGTAACTGTGACACTCTTTAGGAGTTTTTTTTTCTTCTTCCTCTTCTGGCAGCTCATTTTCCATCCTATCTCAAGAGGGAGCATGTGGCTCTGCTGAATAGAAGCTGTAATGTGTTGGGCAATCTCATTTTCTCTGCTGGATCATTGTAAAAGAAGGTGTAATTTTGTTTTCTCTCCCAGGAAAGAGTTTCATGGGTAGGCAAGTGTGAGAGATGTTGAACAAGAATTAATCAAAGGCGGGGGGGGGGCATCCTATTATAACCATAAGGTGCTGTAAAGTGATAGATCTTAATGATGGAGTAGCCATGTGAGTAGCTGCTCCACAGATTTGTTTTGATTAAGCATGTGTTTGTATGTACGGGATGAGAGAAGATGAATTTGGAGATAGATTTGGGGGAAAGACAGATGAGGAAGGGAGAGGCAACAACCAGTTTCAAAGGTTGAGTGCCCTTTGATTCTAAAAGGCATACTGCTCTCCCAATTACCCAGCAGAGTATGGGTTTCCCTTGCTATCTGGAATAGAGCCTTCCTATTAAAACTTTCATAAGCTGAAATGAAGCAGTCACCATTGATTTATATGGAAAAAATTTTGAGCATTCCCAGACCCCAAAGATAACCACTCTTAGCCTCTTCTGATACCTTAGGACACATCTTGCTCACAGATGCACAGAATGAATCAAGATAAAGCACAGATGCTCACAAAGCTCAAAGCTATGACAGCTTGATACCGAGACACTGAGTGTAGCTCCCAGAGAAGGAGCGTGGTGGGTCCCCCTTGCCACTGTGGGTACATGCTGCCTTCATAACTGCTCATTGCAAAACAAATGCTGAACATTATTTTTGCCTTTTTCTTGCTTTCATGCTAGTGAAAATCTCAATGGAATTCTTTCGGTTTGCGAAAACAGGTACAAGCGTAGGTCTTTCATAAAAGTGAAGTGGTGTGAGATAAACCTTTGAGAAGGAGGGGATACTTGTATCCATTTGACATTTGAGACACACTAAGCATGAACCTTAAAGCTTCACACTGACCAAATGATTGTCTGTACTTGGATACACTTATAAAATGTAAAACACTGAGGGTTGATAGCAAAGTGGCCTGCAAATGGCAGGTGCCAAATGTATGTTTCTGAAAGGACAGAAGGACACTATGAGCAATAGTTGTGCTAAGATATTAGAGCTGGCTGAGTGCCAGTGGTTGCTGGCAGTAACCTATACAGCAGCTTCCTCTGGATGAGCAAATAGTGTGGCTGAAAATATGGTCATATAACAAAGATTATGGTCCATTAATGATGAAAGCCCTTTATTGGTTTTCCAAAAGGAAGAAAAGTTTGCTATCTCTAACCCTGTGAATACTGGGTGAGGCAGAAGGCTCTTTCTTCAGGGCTCTCAGGGGTACAGCTTTATCACAACATAGGCTTTGGAGTAGAGAATGTGCATATATACAACCAATAGATGTCTAATATTTGGGAAATTATGACAAAATGGAGTCTTTGAAAAGTATTACTTTTTTTTTTTTTTTGAATTGTGGCTTTATAGGGCACAAAAAAACAAAAACAAAACACACCTGTTTTTAGTTCAAATCTTAATACTTCCTTGTTGTGTGACATTCTCCTGGACAGCTCAGAGCACTGATCAGTGGATCCCAGAGCTGTGTTTATGGCTCTGTGGCAGCTGAGAAAGTTGTCTGTTGGGAGCCGTAGCTGATCCAAGGAATACCTGGCACTATTCCTACATCAACAAAGTCTAAGTTTCTACACCTCCTGACTTTTTATTTGCCCACATCTTGCCAAGATGCTTAGCCATTGTGGAATGCCTAGATCTATCTTTGCAGTAGGGATCAGGGATACTACAGGGACAATGTCCATGGGAAAACCAAGTGTTTTTGGTAATGGAACACTTGTTTGGTCACCACACTGTTTCAGATTTCACTGGATTTATGTCTTGGCTCTACCTCCTACCACTCGTCTGTTCTGTCATTCTCTTTATGTATAAATTAGAATAATCAAACAACCTACATTATAAGGTCACTGTGAAGACTACATGAAATAATCTAGCCAAAATGTTTATCCTCTGCCTAGCATGTAGTAAGCACACAATAAGTGCTAGCTGCAATTAAAAATGTAATCCACTAGGGCTGGAGCTGTTCCTTGAATCTCAAAGTATTCTAGTGATTAATGATACAACTTTATTTGATGAAATAAAATCCCCTTAGCCAAGAGGAAGCCTCATAACTACTGTGGGGCTATGGAACTAGAATGGTTCCTTGAAGATTGGGATTTCTACATTGTCACTCTTGCAAAATGAGGAGGATGATTTTTCTCCATTTTTCTCCATTGGGGGAAGGGATAAGCCAGAAAAGTGACTTAAGCCCTACAGTACAATGGAGTTTGGTACTGTAGTGAACACTAGCCCACGCCTCCCCTGTGGGCACAGAGGAATGGACTTTTAAAGTGGTACTGGAAGTTTTGTAGGAGTTTATTATTAGGTATGGCAAGCATTCCTGACCAAATCATGTTCAAAGGCCCAGAAGTTTACGAGCATAGAACAAGCTCAGGGAAATGTGAGGAAGGATTGTTGGTGATACATTACCTGGGGCAACAGTGAGGTGCAGCCTGAGAACTTGGAAAGATTACCCTCCAAGTATTTCTATGAAACAAACATTTAATATATCAGAGCAAAGATACAGGATTATCTTAAAGAGGCAGAATACCTCCCAAGCTAAACCTGAATGGAAAGTATTAATAAGACAAGAAAAAAAAAATGTCTTAATCTGAAAGTCAGTTGGCCAGCCAGAGGGCAGGTCAAAGGGGTCAAAGATGGACTTTGCAACTCTAGCTCTGTGCAAAAGACTGGATTTTCTGAACCATGAGCCCAGGACCTAGCCTGTGCAACACAGGTGTCCCACAGGATTCTGGTGAATTGACCACCATTCAGGTTAGGCAGTAACCTATCCATCAAGTACCTTCTGATGAGGATTGTTCTGCTCAGATCTATCCGTGAAGAGTTAGAGTTTTGATTATAAGTGAATAAATGGACATTCTGGAATTTTAATGTCGGACTTATGAGTTGCTCTGAGTTATGTGCCTGAGCCCAATAATCTCTGAATATACTGGCCCTGAATTTTCAACCTCCATATCCATGACCCAGACCCTTGATGACCATACCAATGTTTTCCCTCTCTACGGGAACCTGTCTGAGGCCAGATGGCTTTTCCCAGGAAGTATCATTCTGTCTTCTTCCATCTGTAGTATGCATATGACAGGACCATAAAGGGAAGTCAAGACCTTTACCTATGCAGGTAGTGCAAATATTGTTACCATTACCACTGAAATACCTGTGGAGATTTGAAACTTGCCTCTGAATTTGAACTTCTTTCCCAAGTCTTTCAAATACTAAAAATGAAAGTCTCTACAATAGAACTTTTCTACTTAGAGCAACTCAAGTATAAAAGATGAATCTCCTTTACAAAAACAATCTCAGCTACTATATTCAAAATAGGAATGTGTTAAGATGAAGTTTGGGAAAAAAATAAAACTAATGTCAATGCTGTCAATTGCCATGAAAGCAGAGCCTTGAGCAGATTCCAGAATGATCTAGGGCACCACTGATCATAAATACTATCCAGGTCTTACATTTGTAAGTGCTTTTAATCGTTTCTAAGATTCTTTTATTTAACTCAAATCATTTCATATTCGTAAGAACCCAGTGAAGTAGTAGACAAGTGAATATTATTATTCCTATATGAATGTTGAGGAAACTAAAAAGGAGCTTATAGGGCTTCCCTATATAGGGCCTCAAATAAATGGCTCATTAGTGGAAGTGCAGAGAAGAGGGTAAAACCTCACCTCTATTCTCTGCGTGTTTCCCCCCAGGACACCATCCTGTTTGCTCATGTTTACTTTGGCTGTTGACAATAATCATGGCTGCAGAATTGATGGCAGAACAGAACAATCCGCATAGATAGCAACAATGAATAAGACTGTGCCATAATCTGTTTATTTCAGGTCTGTAGAGTTTCATAGAGCCTAGGTAAATTTCAGCTCTCATCATCATTCAGATTAGTTTGTGGGAACAGGTCTCAATTAACATGCTCACTCCGACCCTTAATTATGCATTGTTTCCCCACAAATTGACATGGAATCAACTTTGTATAATCAGTTCCATATTCACACATTTTTCAAGATGTTTAGCCGGGGATGGAAGTCTAGTTTGTTGTCATGGAAAAGTTTGGTTCTCATAGAGGCATCAAATCTGTAATTCTGGTCTTTTCATTATAGTCGCAGATAAAAAAAAAATATCACCTTATCCTTTCCAACACAACTCTCAAAATGGCTATGTATTCTTTTATAAACCCTTTTTACTTTGTTGCAGCTTCCTTCTGAGACTTCTGTTTTTCACTGATTCCACTCTGGGCGGTTGAAAAATGCTAAAACATTTTTCTTTTTCATCAGATCTATTCTCTTCAAATCCCTCTGCTGCCTTTCCAAACCACATTTAAACTTTGTGGATTTTTTTTTCTTTGAGATTACTATCAAACTGAATTTTTAAACCAAAAGAAATAATGACTATAATGCAACTCCTCAATTTTCAGCAATAAATAATTCTGGCAATGAGCAGGAAAAGAAAATTAAACTCCTGAATTCATTTCCATACTACGCTGGGAAAAATAACTACAGATTCTCCTCTGTAAATGTCTTAGTATAGAACTTGGCATTTTGCTAAGTTTTATTTTCCCCCCAAGTGTGTGAATTATCTAGCCAAAAATTTCTATAAAGGTAAATGTGAACTAAATGGGGAAGGGGGAGGTGGAAGGGGAGGGAGGAGGAGGAGAAGGAAGAAGCCGCGCTCAGCATAAGATGGTGTTATGCAATC
Source organism: Acinonyx jubatus (assembly GCF_027475565.1). NCBI lineage: Eukaryota > Metazoa > Chordata > Mammalia > Carnivora > Felidae > Acinonyx > Acinonyx jubatus. Next base: position 35,078,356 of record NC_069380.1, on the reverse strand, counting down.
ATTTGCCATGATACTGCCTAGTAGGGGATGAGGCAGGATTTTGTTTTTCTTTTTACATCCATAAAAGCAGGAAGCTCTGAAAGTTTCTGCCTTCTTTAGAATAGCATGTGATAGATCTGGCTCCTGCAGTTTCTGCATTTGTCCCAAGGAGTAGGAACTGGTATATAAGGAGCAACCACAGAACAGTTCACCAGAGACTTGTAATCAAATAAAAAAAAAAAATTGAATTTTCATTCTTCCATTTTGTAAATGCACTGCTTACAGAACAAAATGATCAAGGCACTCCACGCACATGTTAAATATTTCTATAGGCAGTCATAAAGGATATTGCCTCTGGCGACAAATGCTTGTGGTATTTTCTGTTAATATGTCTCAGGTCAAGACCTGTCCCTCATTGGTACTTTGAGCTATGTTACAGGAAGTCTAGGGCAGGTGGGATATGATCTAGTAAACATCAGCCCATGCTGAACTAAGGGCAATATGTAACCGGATATCTGAATACTCAGGGTAAAATGTTATTTAAATCCCTATCAGCCTCCCTTTAGCAGGAACTGAATGCAATAAGCTTTAAGTTTTCAGAATTACTTTATGGAAAATGACATAAATCAGAAGAAATTAAGATAAAGTACAATTTTTACCAAAGCACATTACAATTAGCATTAACTGTATTGACTGGTCTATAACACAGCACCATTTACCAATGCAATCTAGACACATCTGCTTTTCTGTAACTGCTTATTTAGGTGGAAGTTTATGAGTTTTCTATGCTAAGTGTCTTGCTTTAAATCTTTTTCATTCATGTTAGTAAATAGAAATAAGAAGGCTTTCCTTTACAAATTCTGACCAGAAGATCAATGGAATGCCAGTAATATGTTTTTCATGATTAACAGAGGTTAATAAAATGAAGGTGATAAAACTGCTAACTAAATTCAGAAGGCAAAATTGTGACAAGAAGTATTTTTCAGAGGGTTTAAAAAATTACTCTTTTTATTCAAAGGAGGTATATTGGAGGACAGCCCTAATGTTGGGATCTAGAATGGTCTAATTTTCCTTGGAAAATCTCCATTTATTGGTTGGTTGAACCCTGTATTCAAAACTTCCTTGGAGGAGGGTGTTTGGTTTTCTCTGCTGCAAAATGACAGGGCTCAAAATCACTTGATTTCAATTGATACTATTTTCTCTGTAAAGCTGCAGAGGCAGCAGGCAGCAATTATTTACGCATTTACTATTTCACTGTCACTGCCCTATACCTTCCAACTGGAACGGCTAAAAACAAACATTTCACATTCGCCAACCTTCACAATGATAGTGATTGGTAATGTTAACTACTGCTACCTTTGCAGATGTGCGTGTATGTATCCATCTAGATCTCAGTGTATAATTGGAAAAAAATTAATTCAAATGGTTATAACTTTGATTTTCAGATAAAATGCAAAGAAATACATTGTTAGCTTTAGACCTGTTGAGATAATTTGAGGCCTAAACATTCACTAATATACTTATTTGCAGCAAAATTGTTCTCTGAATATTTAGTAGATTGGAAATTTGTGGACGGTGAAGGAGTCCTGTACCCATTTATTTGCCACAATATCTACTAAGAGTTCTGAGTACCTTACCTGGTATTGTCATCTTCTTGCTTCAAAAAGCTATTTACGGTAGATTACTGCTGAAGACACATGTAGAGCAGAATTGCTAAAAATAAAAGTAAAAAATTAAAATTTGATAGGCAGGAAGAGAATTATACCCCAAACCTGGGCTAATATTGAATCCTGCAATTTTAGCTCTAAGCTTCCTGAGACAAGAAATAAAACATGATGGATAAATATTTCTCATTATTGAATGCAAGTAAGTAAATCACTTTGACAAGAGCAGCAAGGTTTTACTGTTAAAAAAAACCTGAAATTGATTCGTCACATGGATTAGTATAGGGAGAATATTGAGCTACATAAAGTCTATGTTGAAGAGGAATTTTTTTTAAAGCAGAGATGTTCTCGGTATCATTATTTCGTGTATTAATACTTGAAAAAAATACATGTGCTTGCCTACTATTAAAGTGTAACTCAGCTGTGACCATGAACAAAAACGCTGCCTGGGAAGACTGTCACATCCTAGATGTGACACGTCTGCCCAGAGAGTTATATAAACAAAGAAGAGTTGGAAAGAGTTCAGTGTAATAGCAACAACAACGGAAATAAACTCAGGCTAACGGACACCAAACAAAAGCTTCATCTGGGCAAGCAGCTAAGGGAAGTTACTCAGACCAGGCAGAGCCTTTTCTGAGAGACCTCTGCTTCCTGATGGCAAAGGCTTTCCCCTCAAATCTGAAGGTTTTCTGGTCATTTTATCTAAGAATTCTGCCCAGAGCCACAGTTGTTAGCTTCCCCATTGCTCACCTCAGCCCAAACACCAGGTAAAAGAGCTCTCTTTTACCTCAATTTCTTGGCTCATACAACAAACTCCACGGAAAAGCCTCCACGGAAAAACCTCCACTGTCCTCCACCCTGCCCTCACCCCCCAAAGCGGGGCAAAACCTACTAACCAGCATGCGCTTAAATACCATGTACTCCATGAGGTCTTCCCTGATTGCCCAAATCTGAGTCAGGTTTGAGTTAGAATCACTCAGTGATTCTCATCCCTGGCTACATATTAGAATCACCTGGTATACATTGGGAACCCACCAAGGCCCAGTCTCCACTTTCAGAGATTAAAGCTGGGAGGTTCCTCTTGAATGGGCTGGGCAAGGAACAGGCATGGAGAGTGTTAAAGTTCCCCAGGTGACAACAATGAGCAGGAAATGGCACAAACCTCTGTTCCATATGCTCTATTAGCTCTCTGAAGGTCCTTATCATGACACTTATGAATTCAATTTAATCAAATATTAATTTATTGAGCATTTACTGTGTGTAAAGGATAATTTAGTAAATAACTAGTGAATAAAGCAGAATCTCTATCTTTATGGAGCTTACCGAAGAGTAGGGAGACAAATACTGAACAAATTATTTATGAGGAATAATTTAAAGGGAAGCACTACAGGGTATGATGATCAGCTATAACAAAAACAGTGATCTAGTGTAGCAGATTGCATTATATTCTGCAATTCTTGACACCCACTCTATTGGAAGTATAAATCTCACCCTCTACCATGGAACTGTGCAGTGTCCCTGCACATGGGGACCTTTCCTGCCTCGTTGTTGGGCTTGGTCGTGAGACTTGTTTCGGCCAGTGAAAAGTCAATAAATATGGAACAGACGTTTCGTCTGCTCCATGTATTTGACATTTTGTGCTCTAATGACCCACCATGAGGAGAGCATGATATGAGAAGGCTGTGCCCTAGGTTCAACGCAAATGTCTTAGACTTGAACCCAAATCACAGTGGGGAGCCAGGTCTAGCCATCCTTCAGCCTGAGGCAGAACCTCCCATAGGAGTCCAGCCTGGATTAACCAAACTATGCAGAACCTGAAGACCCATGTGCATGAGAACACATTCTTGTTATTGTGAGCCACTGAGTTCTGGAATGGTTTGTTATACAGCATTACTGTGGCAATGGCTGAGTAATATACCAGGCTGGGGTTCAGACCACACTGTATTTACCTAAATAAGCCATGTTTATCTTGTTCATCACTATATTTCCTGTTCCTATCACACTGTGTGAGATGTAGCAGGTGCTCAAAAACTATGTGTTGAAGGAATGAAAATACAGTTCCTGACCTTGGTGATCTCATAGGCTAACATGTAAGGCAGTTCCGTGAACAAATAGTTACAGTGTAAAGTGATAAATGCAGTAATAGAGAAGCTATTATAGCATGGAGGTAGAAATCCTTCAAAAGTGTGTTACCTATACCAAGGAAAAGTGTCAAAAACCAAGCACTCAGATTTGAACATAATAAGAAGCACTTATTAAGCTTGCTGATGTAAGCTGGGCTACTTTCAAAGTCATATAAATAGACTTATAGTTCCTACCATAACACAATAAATTGTGTGTTTAAAGATTTTCAGCATATTTACTGAAAAAAAATATTTATAATCTACATTGCATGCAAATAAAAGGGCAGTGGGCTTAGAGGTGTAGTGAAATGAAAAACCAGAGAGTAGTAGATTGGAAAAGGTGTTTACCCAAAAAAAGGCAAGTTGTTGCTTTGTGAACCAAAATGAGAACTCATGAGAAACTGGACAGAGGAATGCAGAGTGAGAGTTGGAAAGGGGAGGGGAAGATCACAATGTAGGATGTGACTACACCCTATATCCTACTTCGTATTAAAAATAAAGGGCCTTCCCAAATAACCAGTGATCAACTAGAATATTCTCTCTTCTGATGAAGAGTTCTACTTGACCCACCCATCCCTCTTTGCAGGTGGCCCTTTGAGCGCTTATTGATTCTTGGTCAAGGACAAGAGTGTCATGTTTTTAAAGGGTGAAAGAAAACTAATTATCAGTCAATTATTAATTAAATTGAAATATAGTTGACTTATAACACTGTGTAAATTCAAAATGTGTTGTCAATCTTGCATGGGTATTGCAGGGAGAGGTGTTTAAGAAAGGTCATCTATAGGGAAGAAATAGCAAGATATTTCCAAGGGCTGAGCATCTCAGCATTTTCTGGGGTCAGTTGGTTGGCTTCTCATTGGAACCTTCCCCACAAGCCTTTGGGTCATCTCTTTGTCTTCTAAGCCAGTTACTCTCCTCTGTCCTCTTTCAATCTTCCAAAGAATATATTATCTATAATTTGTTGAGTTCTCCTTTTCACTCTGTTTTTCCTTGTGGATTAATGCCCCTTTTTTGAAATTTTAGCAGGGTTTGGGGAAGCAGAAGGCTAAAGTGTGAATGGTCAATCTGCCATTTTTTACACCAGAAATCCACAACATTGTTCATTATGACTAACAATTGCAAACAACTTACATTTTCATAAACCAGAAAGTTGTTGAACAAATGAGGTGTATGTGTATGCTGAAATAAAATGTAGGCACTGAAAATCATGATTTTGAAGATTATTTAAGGACAAGGAGAAATGCTCAGAATAGAAAGTGATTACAAAAGCCAGAATGTAGAATTCTCCTTATTGTCTCACCCCAATTCTCTCAGTCACATCAAAATAATAATAGTTGGGGGCACCTGGATGGCTCAGTTGGTTGAGTGTCTGACTCTTGATTTCAGCTCAGGTCAGGATCCCAGGGTCGTGGCATCACTGTGTGGGGCTCTGTGCTGAGCTTGGAGCCTGCTTAAGATATTCTCTCTCTCTCTCTCTCTCTCTCTCTCTCTGCCCCCCTTCCCTGCTCACTCTAAAATTAAAATTTTTTTAAAAATGATAGCAGTTATTAGTATACTTGGATAGTGAGACTATAGCAAATTTACTTTATTTCATTCTTTTTGCAATTCAGCGTCTCATATTTTTTTAAAAAATGTGTTCCTTTATCATCAGAAAAAAAAGTAATTTAAAAGAAGCTTATGCCAGGGCACCTGGGTGGCTCAGTCAGTTAAGCGTCCGACTTCAGCTCAGGCCATGATCTCAGGGTATGTGGGTTCAAGCCCTGAGTCAGGCTCTGTGCTGACAGCTCAGAGCCTGGAGCCTGCTTCAGATTCTGTGTCTCACTCTCTCCCTCTGCCCCTCCCCCGCTCATGCTCTGTCTCTCTCTTTGTCTCAAAAATAAATAAAACATTTAAAAAAAATTTTTAAATAAAAAAATAAAAATAAAAGAAGCTTATGCCAATTGTTTCTTCATATCTATTTTTTTTAGAGAGAAAAATGTCTCCAATCTTGATTATAGATACTTTTATCTGTTGGTGAGTAAAGCAATCACAATTTGATTATTTTACTGTCCAATTTTCAGATGAATTGATTATGTTTTTTCTCAAGGCCTCAACTTCCCACGATATATGTGCTTTGAAGTCTCCAGGATACCTCTCCTTCTGGGACACGTTGCTGCTTCTCACCACTTTTTACATAAATAAGAGAAAGTGGTAGGGTCATGGAAAGGTCTTCAGAATTGAGCATTGCTAACACAAATACACTTTTTTCAGTCAGCTGCTCTTATGCATTTAGCTTTGCACAACTGGGTATAAAAAACATTCACATTTCATCTATATTAAATGTTGTAAATTACATTCTCAAAAGTCCCTGAGGTATAACTAACAGTCACACTAATACTTTAAAACAGCATGACCAAAGCAGGAAGTTGCATCCCTAAATCAGACAAGAGGTTGTGCTTAAAGACTCACCATGGGACATTTTATTTATTTTGAATCTGTGTGCAATGATTTGTTTATTTCGAGGTTTTCAGATTTCAAACAAGTTTTCCAAATTATAGAGGTAAAGGGGCTAATTTTTTTTGTCTAGGTTGTTACTTTTTGTAGCTCAAGAGAGAGGTCTATCTATCATCATCAGTTACCTTAAATGTCACAATGGCTCTTTCTTTCTTCTTTCTTTTTCTTTCTTTCTTTCTTTCTTTCTTTCTTTCTTTCTTTCTTTCTTTCTTTCTTTCTTTCTTTTCTTTTCTTTCTTTCTTTCTTTCTTTTTCTTTCTTTTTTTCCCAGAGTCCTTAAACAAAAATCTAAGCTTCCTGCCATGTTCTTCAAGGTTCTATGTTTCAGACTGTAAAGGTAATGTTGAAGGAATGAACAGTGTGAGTGAGGGTCTTGGTGGGATGGTCAAAGATGTCCTTTTCCATGTGAAAGTTAAGAAGAGCATGGGGGTGCCTGGATGGCTCAGTTGGTAGAGCACACAACTCTCAATCTCAGGGTCATGGGTTCAAGTCCCAGGACAGAGCTTCCTGTAAAACCTTCCCTGCTGGCTGAAGACAACCTTAGACTTAGAGCCTCTTCTTTCAAGCCTGCAGAATCACCCTGCTCCAGATTCTGACAGGGAGAAATTTGGAGATTACCAGAAAAATAAGACTTAAGACTCATTCGGTAAGCATGCAATCCGATTTGTGAGAAATTCATGTACTTCACCACACTGGGATAGGATGAATGAGTGTAAGACATGGGGAAAGAATATTTTAATGTCCATATCATCCACTTAACTGTAAATTCCATTAAGAAAAGGACGATGACTGATCTGCTTATCACCATATCTGTGAAGCCTGGAAGAGTGCCTGGTACATGGCAGGTACTAAAATAATGCTTGTGAGATGAATAAATAAATAGCTGTTCACAGGGCTGAGAAGGGTGAGATGAGTCTGGATCATCCTGCAAGACCAGTAAGTGTCATCCTGCAAGACCACTTCAGGAAGTGATCTGAAAATGCATGGACGTAACAAAAGCCTTCAGAAGCCAGCTTGAAGGGGCTTCTGCTGGCCAAATCAGAGACAACTTTAAGCATCAAAATAAATAAGGACAGTAACCCAGTGAATAAAATAGGAATCTATGAGACTACATTGATAATGATTAAATAGTAAAAAAAAAAAAAAAAAAATGGGAAGACTGAGGGCTCTTCTTTAAAGACTTATCCAGACAATAAATGTGGGTGGAGCAGTAGAATTGGAAACTCACCATTTTACAGTTATCTTAGTAAAGATTGATTTGGGCAAAAATCATCAGTGGATACTAAATATAGGGGAAGAGAATGATGAAGAGCAGGATATTTGCATGTTCTTCACATGACTACTTCCAGAATGCTTATTAGGTGCAAAGTGCCAACTAAGGATATGACTTAGATTAAATGAATCTAAATGCAATGGGTGATCTTAGACTGGATTCTGCACCAAAAAAATTTTTAAGGATTTTATGAGCACAAGAGACACGATTGGAACATGGACTGCTTAGATAAAAAGTATAGTATCAGTGTTAAATTTCCTGAAGTTGAATACTCTACCATGGTTACATAAAATAATAGCTTTGTTCTTAGGAAATACGTATTGAGATGTTAAGGGCTGAAGGGGCATGATAAATGCAACCTATCCTAAGGAAGTTCAGGAGGGAAATACTATGCACAACACATGCATACAGAGAAAGAAAGAGATTTAACAAATATGGCAAATTTGTATATCCATGCAAGAGTATTATGCTCTGTATTATTTTTGAAACTTTTCTGAGTTCAAAAGTATTTCCAAATAAAAGTTTAAATACTATAGCAAGTGCATAAACCAAACACAATAAGGTCAGAAAGGGTACAAGCCAAGTATTACTGCTGGTCAAATAATGGGAGAAATTTTGACCAGTGGAAATGAGAGAAAAAGGAGGTCTTAAAGTCAGGAAAAAACAAACCAACAAATTAACAAAAACCCAAAAAGCTTCAGGAGCAAAGATGAGGAGGAGGGAAAGTAAAGGCATATGGGAGAAAAGAGTCCTGTTTAGCTTAAGTGTCTGAAATTATAGAGATAAATCAACAATAGTAACTTGGAGATATTTTAGGAGGGAATATCTTGAATATCCAAGTGCACATTATCAACTCAAATTCATGCAACTGTATTATTAATAATACATTCCATCTTAATATATGGTAAGTTTCAATAAAGGCCATAAAGGAATTTTTTTCTAGTATGATTTCAGAGAAGAAAAGATTATTTCTAGCCTTTTCTACATCTGAATACAAAGCAATCAAATAAAAAAGTCCAAATATGCTGCTCATGTATTTAGCTATGAAACTAAAACCCAAATATGCTGCTTAGAAAATTAACAACAACAACACAGAGACAAATTATTACAGTGAGCTTTGGAATTCAAATTCTTTCAAAAATTTCACTTTATACAACTATTTGTTAAACTCCTGAAAAATTATTTGAAAGAAGGTCTGCATTTTCTAATCATAGACAGCTCTTTTCTTTCCCTAAGTTACTTTAGCCCGCATGATCAATCCTTTATTCAGCTTTTAAATAAAAAACGAATTCTCATCTCAAGACTCCCCTCTTTTAGCTGAGAGCTACTTTGCAGCATGCAAAATACTCTGGGTAGACAGCTGCATGCTGACTCCTCCACATTCTAGGCAAGGAACACATTCTGCTTGGCTCTTGTGGGAGTTGTCAACTGACCCAAGGAGAGAGTGTTTCACAAGATCAAAGGCAGCTGTGAGGTCAAGGGGGCTGAGGCTGGCACAGAGGCCAGGAGGCTTAGCCCCTGAGGAGGAGGTAATTGGGAGCTTTGTGTTTCAATGGAGTGAAGTGGGTAAAAGCCGGATTAGAGAAGGTCAAAGAGAGAATTGAAGGAAAGAAACTTGGGGGAACAGGTGTGAACTTTTGGCCAAGAAGAATTACTTAACCAAAAGAACAAGGTTAAGGGGAGAAGTAATCAAAGCCCAAGTTGTCGACAGGGGATATTGTACTCTCCCAGGATATAGTTCAGAGTCTGGGCAGAATGAATGTAAGGGAAAGACAGTCCAACAAGATGAGCGGGTAGCAAATAAGGGCTACAGGAAAAGCTACCGATTATGAAACAGAGTTGGGAAAATCAGACCTGGAGAACTTGAATCCAACAGAGTGTAATAAGAAGGGCATTTAAATCCATATGTCAGAGTGGTTAATGGATTAGAAGCTGTGAAAAGTACAAGTGGGACAAGGATAAAAGAGGAAAGAGTGCTGCTAAAGAAAAAGGAATAGGCAGAGGCTTCCAAGAGGAAATATTTTATGTTAAAAACAGTGGCTAAGCCTGCAAAGGGAGCTCAGCACAATGTTCTTTTATATAGGGGCCTATAAGATTTGTTATTAAAAAATGTTTTAATCCTAGAATATTGGTCTCATAAAAAGACTGTGTTTAATATACATATAAAAATATAAGGTATAATAATAAAATGAATACTCATAAACCTACCACCCTACCTAAGAACTGGAACATTATCGACACCATGTAAAAGGAAAGTCTATGCTCCTCCCCTTGACTCCTTGCACAGAGATACTGTGAATTCATGCATGTGTGGAGTAACCATTCTTTTAAATATATATTTTTACCTATGTATACATCACTAAACATAATATTGTTTAGCCTGCCTTCTTTTTGGGCTCTATAGATATGACACTAAAGTACCACTGTATGTAGTTTTATATGCTTTATTATTGGTATTTATGTTTTGTATTAGTTAAGGTTCTCCACAGAGGCAGATCTAATAGGTCTTATTATACAGGTATAATATCTTCTATTGGGTAAAAAGGAGGTATAAGGTAAAAACATATATTTTATATTTATATTATGTTATATTTATGCTATATATATGTTAACACATATATATATATTATGTTATATTTAATTTATATTAAGAAATATATACATTTAGGAGTGCCTGGCTGGCTCAGTCGCTTAAGCGTCCGACTTCAGTTCAGGTCATGATCTCACGGTTTGTGAGTTCGAGCCCCACGTAGGGCTCTGTGCTGACAGCTCGGAGCCTGGAGGCTGCTTCGGATTCTGTGTCTCCTTCTTTCTCTGTTCCACCCCCACTTGTGCTCTGTCTCTCTCTGTCTATCAAAAATAAATAAATGTAAAAAAAAATTAAAACAAAAAGAAATATATACATTTTAAGGAATTAACTATTTGACAGCAGGGGCTGGCAAGTCTAAAATTTATAAGCCAGGCTGGCAGGTGGGAAATGGAAACTCAGGCAGGGTTCCTATGTTTTAGCGTTGAAGCAGAATTCTTTCTTTAAGAAACCTCAGTCTTTGCTCTTAAGGCCTTCTACTGAATAGATGAGGCTCACACACATTATGAAGGATAATCTGCTTAACTCAAAGTCTACCGATTAAAAATTTTCATCGTATCTAAAAAGTACTTCACAGCAACATCTAGACTAGTGTTTGTACCAGACAGTTGGGCACCACAGCTTATCCAAGATGATATGTAAAACTAACCATCACATGTTTCTAAGATTCACCTTTATTGTGTATGTAGCTTGAGTTCATATCCGCTCAGTCACTATTTCATCATTTCCACACTCTCTTGTCAATTGACACTTAGGTATAACACCATTTCTCTGGTGTTATAAAGAAAGCTGCAATAGACTTTTCTGCGCATGTTCTTTTGTGTATGTATGTATGTAGTGAGCAAGAATTCCTTAAGACCATAGGGATGGAATTACCAAATTGTGAATATAGGATGTAAATTCAACTTTAAAAGATAATGTTGGGGCCTTTGGATGGTTCAGTTGGTTGAATGTTAGACTCTTGATTTCAGCTCAGGGTCATAACTCCAGGGTCATGGGATCAAGTTCCATGCTAAGTGTGGAGCTTCCTTAGGATTCTCTTTGTCTCTCCTCTGCCCCTCTCCCCTACTCTCTGTCTCTCTCTCTGTCTTAAAAAAAAAAGATAGTGTCAATCTGTTTGCTAAGGTGTTTATATCAACTTACAATTGTCTCAATACGTCTCAGAAGTTGCAGTTGTGTTTTTCAATAGTCAGCTCCAAAAATGGGTTTATGTACATGAAAAGAGTCAAATTCATTTGACAATTTGATCCATATCCACTCTGTCTCCTATTTATACACCAATACTTTCCCCTAGACTATTTACAAGCTGGAATGAGAAGTGAGGATAGCTTTGTGAGAAGATTTAATAAAGAAATTGTAAGTCAGTCCTTTATGCAGCAAGTATGTAGTCAGCATAGGCTATGTACCCAGATGCCCCATCTATGATTTCATAAGAGTCCGGAAGGGAGATAGATGTATTAATAGACAATTATAACCAGTGCTAAGATGGAGTAACATTTACATGTTAATATACAACAGGGTACTTATTGAAGATTGAAGGACATTCCATAGGATAATTTAAACACTTATAATAGACATGGGTAGATATATGCATGGGTAGATAGGTGGCATTACATCTAATAAATATTTGAATTGCTGTATGTGTCCATTGAAGACTGTACTAAGCCTACTTCCCTTGGATTGTACATTATAAAATTTCTTACACATATGGAAAAGTTCAGTGAGGCAGCATTTCGGTTATTCACAGCAAGAAATCACTTACTCTCAGGGTGGGAGTGACTAGACATAGGGACCCCAAGTCCCCCAGGTCATTCCAAAGCCATCTCTGAACACGCCTTCTGGATGCTTCTCCTTAACTCTTTGAGCAAAGTACCAAGGAAGGTGTGGAGTGAGTTTCGCCTAGATCCTGACATCAGCCTAACTTGAACCAAGAGTCCAGCAAGAGGGGCCGAAAAAACTTTTTTGGTTCTCTCCCAGTGGTGGCACAAGGTAAAACCCTCGTGGGCTAAACACATTTCATCTGCTCCAGCTGCAGGATGTCAGTCACATGTGTTTGCCAAGTGATACAGCTTATCTCTAAATGAACCTCTCCTTAGAATAATAAGCATTGATTTCTAGGGTAGTGGTTCTCAGCCTGTTGTTTCTTCGCTGCATATTTGTTAACAAGTGTATTTATTAAGAATGCAAGGTCTTTCCTTTGCATAATTCATTTTCTGCAGCTACTCTTCATAATCAGGTCTTTGCAGTCTGTAATAAGCGTCTTTATAGGAATGCATGACTATAAACATAGGCTAAAATTCAATACACAGAAACAGTGAGCTCCAGACCAGCTACCAGGAAGATTTATGTTAGCAATATAGCTCTATGTGAGGCTGCTGCCTGGTACTTTTTATCCAGCTTACAACATTTTATCTCCTTATGTTGGCCAGAGTTAGTCCTAAGAGTAGGATCCATCTTTAGAAAACCTTAAGTGTCAATAAACTACACTGGTCATGCAAAGGACTCCAGCCCCACGCACTTGAGGAGTAAGGCACACCATCTCAGTAACATAATGTTTCCTTCAGGCTCTACACTGGACTGTCAGTTTGTCTGCCTCCCTCTTGTAGTAACAGGAGGTTTCATAGTACTTGTACTGGCACCACCACGGAAAGTGGGAGGAGCGAGTGGGTAGGGTACAGAGCTGAAGGCAGGGCATTAAAATGCACTAATCTTTGAGTCTTCAGCTGTGTTCCCCTGCCCTACTTTTCAAGAACACTAATAGCCAGTTATATGGTGACTTTTCACTGAATCCCCTTGCTCCCACCAGGGGATGAGACAATTTTTGGAGAAACTTAACCCTTCCAGAGAAGAGATCTCGATATTGACATGTATGTCTCACTAAAAGCCGTGTTTACTCCGGAGCTAAAAATCTTCGTTAGGCTCACGGGTGGGCAAGTCATACCCATGTGTATCACACTCATGAACGCTGAGCTTCTAATCAGCAACTTTGGAATTGCCAGACTTAAATGTGAATGTTCAGCTAAGGATCACTATATATGTGAGGAACTCATCCAACATTAAAGAGAAAAACAAACAAACAAATTAAAAAAGGACCCATAAAAAAGAGACAATGCAGAAGAAAACAAACAAAAATCTATATTTAATATCTTTGGAGCAATAAAAGATACTACCTCCATAAAACAAACACAAGAGGCTATAAAAAAAATCAAGGGATTAGAAAGAGCCCTTAAAATAGGAAATACGGTAGTAGAATAAACAATTCAATAAAAGGATTGGAGGATGAAATTGAGGAATCCTCAGAAAATACAACAAACAGAAAATGGAGGACAGTGGAAGAAATTAGAAAATCAATGCAGAATGTCCGAGAGCAAACTAATAAGAGAAAAACAAAAGAGAGGAAATTATCTTAAATTATTATAAGAAGCCATAAAAGATTTTTCAGATATTCAATTCTTTTTTTTTTTTAACGTTTTTATTTATTTTTGAGACAGAGAGACAGAGCATGAACGGGGGAGGGGCAGAGAGAGAGGGAGACACAGAATCGGAAACAGGCTCCAGGCTCTGAGCCATCAGCCCAGAGCCCGACGGGGCTCGAACTCACTGACCGCGAGATTGTGACCTGGCTGAGGTCGGACGCTTAACCGACTGTGCCACCCAGGCGCCCCCAGATATTCAATTCTTTTTAAAAAATGTTTATTTATTTTTGAGAGAGAGAGAAAGAGAAAGAGAGAGCACAAGCAAGGAAGGGCAGAGAGAGGGGGAAACAGAGACTCCCAAGTAGGCTCCATGCTATCAGCACAGAGCCTCATGCGGGGCTTGAACTCATGAACTATGAGATCATGACCTAAGCTGAAATCAAGAGCTGGGTGCTTAACCAACTGAGCCACCCAAGCACCCCCAGATATACAATTCTTTTTTTTTTTAAAGGGGTCTTCCGTTTTTCCCTCCCAAGAGAAAGATACACACAAGCAAAGCAGGGGGTACACAAAAAAAGAGGAAGATAAAAAAAATAAGTCTGTATTTAACATGAGAGAAACAGGAAAGAGAAACCCTAGGAAGTTCTTTGAGGAGGAGTTGACTGAAGAAGAGTTAAACATCTGGAAACATGGGGAAAATATTAGAAAGAGTTACATAGAAAAGAAAAAGCAGTGATTAACTTTAGAAAAAATACTGTACAAGCAAGGACATGTAATCATAGCTCACTTCTTGACTCAATCCAATACTTACAGAGTTACAATAATAGAGAAGAAAGATTGTGCTATAATAGGACTGAGAGGAAGAGAGGACAGGAAGTAAGGATGAGTGGGGATGATGATGCAGGAGAGCTGAAGTCTCAGCCACCATAGTAGAATCAATATATTACACCTAAAACTGATGAACTGAGAAGTAGCAGGAAAATAGTGTAGTATCGAAAAACATGGAGTGACACATCCAAAGAAACCTACCAAAGATCGGAGGGGAGGCAGAATCTGAGGAATGGGCTTAGAGAGATGGGAAATGTTGGAGCAGGGGCTGCTGTGTTCACCATAAACGTTACAACCTACTTCATGTTTAAACCAAGTGCATGTATTTCATTGATAGAAATAAAAATTAACTTTACAAATAATGTGATAGGAGTTCTTTTATGTAAATTGCACTACAAGCTCTAATTTTTTTCCCTTAGAATTGATCACTAGAAATGGAATTACTCAAAGGATTTGATCATTTTTGAGCCTTTTGATATGTCTTAATCAGTTTTCTCCTGAGCTACTGACAATGCAAAGAGTACCCATTTCCTTACAACCCCCTCAATTTGGGGTACCCACATTCAGAAGTTTTTTTCCCCCACCTGATGAGTGAAACCATTCTAAAATTAGTTAAAAAATTATTTTAGGCTAAATATTTTATTTTGTTTCATTTTATTTTACTTATTGGTAGTGCCTTAGATAAATATAATAATACATCTGTGATAAATGATTCAAGACTTACATAAGTATACAGATTGAAACATCACGGTGACCTTTTGCTCTCTTTCTATTTTCCATTCCCTTGCCCAGGAGTGACCAGAGGTAACAGATTCCAGTTCATTTTCTTTAGGATGGATAGATAGATAGATAGATAGATAGATAGATTTTTCCATTATACATACGTATAATATCATATATATATATATATAAACATACATTATATGTAATACTTATTTTTACATAAATGGAATCATACAACCGATGTTGTTTTGCAAATTGCTTTCTAAGCTTGAGACTACACCCTGGAAATCTCCCCAGGTCGTTTTTAAAACAATATTTGCTCTTATGCATTTTAAACAATGTGCTCCTGTCAATCCACAAAGGTAGGGTGAACTCCTACCTCGTATTTGGTTATGATAATTTCATATGCACCAAGAGGGTGTGAAAAAGTTTATTGTACACACAGTGAGCATCTCTGGGGAAAAAGGGACAGGCTCCCAAGCTGGCCTAGCAATGGCTTGAGAAGGCAGAGAAAGATTTTGTAGTGGTCAGTGGGGTGTGGCTAGGCTAAGGTTTTCCACACCCAGCCTGTGGCTTGTGTAGTTTGAATTTGCTGCTGGTGCCGAAAGAGGGAGCACTGGACTTTCTTATTCCCTTGCTCAGCCATGGGGCAGGGGGGCGGGGAGTGGTGGGCCTTGAAAACTGTCAGCAAACATCAAAAATGGAGTCAGAAGCTTTATTACACAATGTTTGCTATTCCTCAAGAGCTTAGTTACACAGATCCTCTTTACTCTTGGAAAATGATCTTTACGATTTCGAAAAAGTAGATAGAGCTAAGTGACAGTCTAAGGTAATGAATTTGTGTTTTTTCTTGGTTTAGTAACCTCCCATGCATGACGACCGTGCTCCTGATGGCAAATGAATGGCAGTGACAAGCCACCGTCAAGCTGGCATGCACAGCAGCATACAGCACCACTGAGAGTCTCCATCTGGAGAGGCCGATGCCCTCATGCTCCTCTGGCTCTGGTCTCATTTTATAGCTTTGTGCAAACCAACCCACCTCATTCCTGAGAGTCCATGTTGCCAGCCTGGTTGTCCCAGCTTCCTAATGTGACCGGTGTTGCTTCAAGCCTGTTTTCCATGTGCCTCTGCAGGGCTTTCTCTGCCTCTTTTATGGAAGTGAGCTATATTCTGCTTTGGTCCCAGGAGGAGGACTCATCTTTGGTCTTCCCCCCTCCGAGTTCTATAGGCACAGAGATTAAAGGTGGAAGGAGGCCTTCTATTTTTCCAATCTCAGAACCACAGGACTGACTATTGTCTACTCAGCAAATGTGAAGGGCTAAGTGAGAGTATCCAGAAGGCATGCCGACTGAGGCCTAATCACTGAATTTTGGGTAAAAGCTTGAAAATGGCCTGTTGATAGTACATAATAGCCAGAACAATTATTCTCTCCTTTGCAAAGAATTGTAATTAATGTGGAAATGTAAAAGAAAAGGCTGAGTTGTGAACAGAAGGGCTAAGGCATCAAGAACTTGGCTTCTCCAGCAGCACTAAGAGCACTAGGAAGTGTTTAGGCCCAATTTGACATTTCAGATCAAGCAGATTAAAGCCCATGGTTTTTTCCACCTGGCATAATCCTAGCCGTGGAAACCACAGTTAATAATTATTTCCCTGAGCCTAGAGAGACTTCCACAATAGAATCCCTTTTATCCTGGCAAACCGAGGATGTATTGTGGCCAGCATTTTCAAAGCTGGCAGAAAAAGGTTTGGCCTGCTCTGGGTGAAAATGTCTTTAGCATGACAAGTGCTGTTGTTCTCTTGTCCTCTACCACTGTTTGACCACCTTTGCATCACTAATGTCTCAATTCCACTGTGCTCTTTGCACTTCAGGGTGACTTTGCACTTGGAGGAACTCATGGGCCTATGGAGGAGAAATGAGGAGAGTTTTCATGGCTGAACAGGTTTAGGACATACAGCCAAAGGTCCACAGTGGGACTTGTCTGGCCATGTTTGGGCAAGCATTTTGGGAACTTGAATTGCTGATAAACTGAAGGGTAAGGATTTTATCACTTACTAATGACAACAATGCAGGGTCACTCCTCATGCAAGAAGTTACAATCCAAGGCAGACCAACAAATGAATATGGGTCACCTGCTCTCTCCAAGGTGCTGAGCCAGGTATTAGGGGACATTCAAAGCAAAGCTGATAAAATGGGAGATAAGGTCCCTAGAGTAGGGGCTATAAGACAGAGTTTCTGCCACTGACGCACTGTTATCAAGTCACAGGCATTAGCTTGGCTTTGTCATCCTGAAATGATGAACCTTTGCTCAGTTACTTTTCCTAGAGGTAAGTCTTTGATGACAGGTAGTAACCCACTGATTATTGCATTTTCTTTTTGGAGTGGTAAAAAAAAAAGTCACAAATACCATCAAATAAGATAATGTGTATAAACTACAGCATTGTTCTGGGAACACAGTGCTTAATCATTGTTATCACGTACTTAAAGATATATGTCTTATTCTTTCTATTTTATCCATTTATATCTTTCTTTCCTACTCATGTCTCTCATCCATTTCCTTCCTTTCCCCTTTCCTCTCATTGATGGCTCTTGATATTATTGTTGGCTATCTCTCTACACAGATGTTCTCCCTCCTTTTCTGGGTCCAAGCTCTTGAGAATAAGGCCCATGTTTCTTCTCTCTACTCTCATTGCCTAGCACACTAGCCTTGCTGGTGGGTTGATTTAGACACACCAGAAAGTGACCTGTAAATATAATATCTTATTCCAAGAAGATTATATTTTTACTCAGTTTAAAGTGGGGTTAGATACTGAGACCAGAGTCCCTTAAGTGTCACCAGCTTGCCCAGCCTAGTATATGTAAGGTATGGAGGTAGAGAAAAGTGGAGGGAGGCAGAGGTGTTCCTAGGCAATTTCTATAGCTCTTGTCCTGCATTTTATGGACTTCAAAACTGACCACAGCCTTCTTGAGGAAGCTCGTAGCAAACAGATGGGAGGAGGATTATTTGTTTGGGAGCTTTCTCTCTGTTGCTTGAACTCAGAAGAAGATTTTCTAAAATCATGGACCTTCTGGCTAAAGGATTGACCACCTGCAGGTAATACATGCCCAGAGAAAAATCTTAGGCAAGAGTGCCTAAGAAAGATGCAGAAATGTTCTTCCCTTTGTATGAGAAAGAGGTAAAAAAGTAAAATGCTACACGGGGATAGAATTCTTCTCTGGAAAAGAAAATACTGGTCATTGGTTCCTGGGTTTTGGTATGTGGGTATTAGTTACCCACTCCAATGCTCTTTTATCAGAGTCTCTTCCCCTTCATTTCCTAACCTGTCACTGATGCCTCTCTGAAGCTTGCTTCCTATCTAGACCTTTGGATTTCAGGTACCCATCATGGCTCCACACCATGTGCAATGTCGCCTCCCTCACTCTACTGAATCAGTTATGTCCATCAAATATTATCTGTCTCTTGTGCCATTTGTTCAGGCTCTGATTGCTGACTTGAAATTCATGCAAAGGATTCTTTGAGCAATTTCAGGGGATAGCCTCTGTTGCATAATATGTTTTTTCCATTTCATTAAGTTTCTCCTAGGAACCCAATGGTTTAAATCTAAAAAACAACTCCTAATTGTGAAGATTCCAGGCATAAAGCCAGATTAGTGGGGATGATCTATCTGGATGGGGAAGGAGACAAAATTTAAGCTTTTGGTGTTCCATTTCTCAGGTAGGGGCAAAGTTTCAGGCTTTACTTTACAACACTCAGCAACCATTACTGAGATGTGCTCTAGTGCATGCTATTTCCTGTCTTGGGCATCAGGAAACCTGAGTTCCAGTTCCTGTCTATTGCTATATAGCTGTGACATTAGGGAAGTCTTTTTTCATCTTCAAAATGACTGTAAGAGATCAGGTAATCTGCAAAGTTCCTTTTAGCTATGAGTCTATGACCTTCTGATATGGAGCTTCATAGGATTTGATTTAATTTTTAAAGTTTATTTATTGTGTGAGAGAGAGAGAGAGAGAGAGACAGTGGGGGTGGGGGAGGGTCAGAGAGAGAGGGAGAGAGAGAATCCCAAGCAGGGTCCAAGCTATCAGTGCAAAGCCCAATGCAGGGCTTGACCATGAGACCAGGACCTGAGCTGAAACCAAGAACTGGATTCTTAACTGACTGAGCCATCCAGTGCCCCCATAGGATTCGATTTAAACATGGCAGTAGGGGATAATCAAGTGGTACTTAGGAAGGATGAGTGAATATGAAAGCCACTGTAAATCCGGTAGTTTTGTCAGCTCTGTAAAAGGCAACTATAGAGGCACTCCTTCCCTAAGCAGCTCTAATTTGTATGGAACTTCTGTGGCTGAAGTAGAAAAACTCAGTGCTAACACTTTCAATTAAGCTAAATGACTTCATGTTCTGTTAGGTTCAGGCTAGCTAGGAATTTCATGACTTTTCCCTGACTTTATTACAGTAATGCTTAGCACCAGGTTCACATGGGTGATGTCTACTCGACAGTATTTTCATAATTGCACAGCTATCATCAAATTATGTTGATTCATGGCTGAATGAAAAATGACAGTGAATAGCATAATTGTGAAATTTCACAAGGCACTGACATTTGTGTTTAAAGCACAGAGAATTTAGCAAGTATGACTACTACAATGTAAGTGCAATTGTGAAGACTTCATGGAAAAGTTCACGGATTCAAATGTAATTAAGCATGAATTAAACATGATGAGCTATAGGGCTAATTCCTGCATGGCCGAAGATACATTATGGAAATCTGCTTCAGAAATATGACCAGCTCTTTTTTTTAACATATGTCAGATGCCTAACATATGGTCTCCTAAGGCCTCCAGCATACCTTGGGTGATCCAGGGCAGTCAGCGTATGCTTGGCACTGTTGAAGGTCTAGCTTATTGAGCCAAGAAACTAGGGAACATAATGGGAAATCAACCCATGCCTGTCAGAATCTCTCTTCTCCTTTAGAACAAGTATTATAAATTTAAAAAGAAATTTGAGCCTTCGTAGGGTATAGTACTTTGTTCTGACTTTTCATGCTGGTGCAATAAACAGCAAATCATGAATGCAGACTTATGCCTATTTACAATCAATTATGAAGATGACAAAGTAAAAAGATGCATTTCATAAGCCACACCATAAACAAAATAAACTGTTTGACACCAATATACTTTTCATAGGCTGAGGAACACAGAAAACCTCGAGAAGAGCTTCCTGTACTCTTTCTCATCCCCTGACTTCTCTTGCATCACTGTCTCTCAACCTCCTTTGCACCCTCCTCTCAACTTCAAAGAGTAAGAAGGTAAGAGTGTGAAAGACAGAATTACAGGCCCAAATCTTTCACTGACTGCCATGATCTGCTTCTTTTGGTGTCAGTTCCCTTATATGTATCATTAGGAGAATTATATTACCTTTCCTGACTGACAGGGCTTCTAAGTGAATGTGATGTGATAAATGCAGAAGTCTTTCATCTATGTCCATATATTCTTCTATCTCTATCTCTATCCACATCTACCTAAATTGAAGACACACTTGTGGTTGGCTCTGTTTTCTGGTCTTATCCCCAATGGACTATGGGTGATGATAGAATAATAAAAATAACATCAACGATGACCATTTATTACATTTACTCTGTGCCAAGCACTATATTAAACACCTTATATTTGCTTTGTATGTTTATGTAGAGCATTTAATTATAGAATATGATTCTTTCTGAATTCTAGAACAATGGAGTCAGAAGACTAAAAATGTCTAAAATCTAATAGCTAGTTTTCTTCTTAAAATAACGTACTTTTCTGGCCATAATTACTAAAGTAAAATATGTTTCTTTATTATCAGCAGTAGTTTATGGTCTTTGTGTTAAAAGTTGTGGCTGTATCCTGCCCCGGTGAAAGATCTGCGCGAATATTAAGTCTTTTGTTGTCATATCTCATAGTACTACAAAGCTTCCCCATTCGGACCTTTTTTGTTCCCCCTTAAACCCAAGTACACCAGAGTGACCCCTTTCAATCTGAAAGAGACAAGTTTGGAACTTGAAAAGCTCACTGCCCACAAATGGTGAAGTAGACTAATAACATAAACAGCTTGTAGGCCTGGTTTAGATAAATAACAATGACAGATCATTAATGGAAGTTCAGGCATGTCTTGGAGGTTAATGTGAATGAGCACAGAGATGTCCTTTTGCAGCATAAATTTCAGTGCCTCTGATAGAGACAGGATCTGCCACCTGTGACCCTGCAAGATGACTGTATTTTTAAGTAAAATCTTCCTTAAGGTTATAAGGATTAGACACCTCTTTTGGCAGCTTTATGTAATATAGTTGGGTGGGAAAGGGGATCCTGTTGACCAGTATCTTCATGGTCATCCTTTGAGCATGTTCTCCTCATCGTGTACCCAGGGAACATCAGTTAGAACTTTAGTTTCTACTGTGTGCAATATAGTCCTCACCATGTATGTGTCTAGGCTCAAAGATTTCAAACAGGTGAAAAAACAAAGAAGAAAATGGAAATGAATCATTCCCAACAGAAATAAAAATAAGAAGCAAAGAAAGATATCTGGTAGTTAATGTACTCTTTTTTTTTTTTAAGTTTACTTATTAGGAGAGCAAGAGAGAGAGGGAGCACTAGTGGGGGAGGGGCAGAGGGAGAGGGAGAGAGAGAATCCCAAGCAGCTCCATGCTATAAGCAGAGAGCCTGATGTGGGGCTTGAACTCACAAACCATGAGATCGTGACCTGATCCAAAATCAGGAGTCAGGTACTCAACTGACTGAGCCACCCAGGTGCCCTTAATGTGCTTTTCAATTCTAAATTGCTCTGTCTGTCCTGAGGTGGATTGCAAAAAACCAGAAAGACAGTTTTGCACCAGTGAGGGCCTTAACCTGGCATCATGTTAGTAGTTTTTCCTCATTGGCTTGGATTCTAAAGCCCACTGTGTCCAAATGTCTCTTTCTGTGTGCCTGCATAGCACTAGGATACAAATCATGAACTCCTCTGCCTATTATCTCAGTTATCATTTATTTATTGAAGATTGGTTAAGTTCCTACTAGAATATTATCTAATTTTTCTGAGCATTTGCTTTGTAAGAGACATACTTCTAAGCATTTTATATGTATTAACTCATGTATGCCTCAAAAAATCTTATGAAATAGGTATTATTAATATCCAAATAATACATTTTCATAAAAATTGTGTTCTTAAGACTGCAAATCATTTGTTTGACATGCTAGGAAGTTTTATTATTTTCTTTTTTTAATGTTTATTTATTTATTTTTGAGAGAGAGAGAGAGAGAGAGAGGGAGACAGAATTCCAAGCTGTCAGCACAGAGCCCAATTCAGGGCTAGAACTCACAAACTGTGAGATCATGACCTGAGCCAAAATCAAGAGTCAGATGCTTAACTGAGCCACATAGCTGCCCCTATTTTCTTTATGGTATGTCATTTAAGGAATAAAAGTGGAGAAGAACTCCGGAGGATGTGCTTAAGAATGAGAGACAATGAGATAAGTTAGGAGTTCAGTGCTATATGTCAGGAAAGTAATGATGAGAATCTGCCACAGTGATAAAATTGGAGACAGATAAGAATAGAGCTGTTAAATATTTAAGAGGCAGAATCAACAGTGTTTGGTGACCAGTTGGATGTGAAGGGCAAATGATAGTCAGGTAACTAAGTGGACTCTCAGGCTCCTGCTTTGGGTTACTACGGGTGACCCAAGGAGCAGTCAGGGACAGGTTTATCAAAATAAGCATTTTTGTGAGAAAGCACATTCATTCAGCTTGGGATGGGCTGAGTTAGAGATAGTTCTGGGAAATCCAAGTAGAAATGTTTACTAGAATCTTGGGCAGAGCAATCTGGAACTAAAGAGGGTTGCTATTTGAAAGTTCTCTGTATATGGATGGTCTGTGATGGCTAGTGTGGGTGAGATTTTGTAAGTAATATGCATACTATGAGAAAAGAAAGGGAGAAGAAGGAGAGATATCAGCAAAGGACACTATGAAGGAATGGAGAGAGGAAAGAATAAGATCAGGAAAAATTGGTTTCACAGAAGCGAAGAGAAAAGAGAAAGTGGCCAACAGTGTCCAATGCAGTGAGGTAAATAAAGAGAGAAAAGTGTCCATTGGGTTTGATCATGAACAAGTTGTTGTTGATCTGGTGACAGCTGGTTCAGCTATGCCAGGTGAATAGGAGGAGACAAAGTAGAAGTATTCGAACACAATTTTTTGAGCTTTGATTTATTGCACTTTGCAGATTTTGCATTTTTTACAAATTGAAGGTTTGTGACAACCCTGTACTGAGCAAATCCATTGGCACCATTGTTCCAATAGCATTTGCCCACTTTGTGTCTCTGCGCCACACTTTGGTAATGCTCAAATTTCAAGGTTTTTCATTATCATTATATTTGTTATGGTGATCCATAATCAGTGACCTTTGATGTAACTTTATACTTGTTTTGGGGAGCCACAAATCGCACCCATTTAAGATGGCAACTTAATCGATAAATGTTGTATGCGTTCTGACTGCTCCACTGACCTGCTGTTCTCCCATTTCTCTCCCTCTCTTCAGGCCTCCCCATTCCCTGAGACACAATGATATTGCAATTAGGCCAATTAGTAACCCTACAGGGCCTCTAAGTGTTCCAGTGAAAGGAAAAGTCACATGTTTCTCACTTTAAATCAAAAGCTAGAAATGATTAAGCCTAGTGAGGAAGGCATGGTGACATCCAGGAGAGGCCAAAACCTAGTCCCCTTGCACTAAATAGTTGGCCAAGTTGAGAATTAAGAAAAAAAAAAAGTTCTTGAAAAAGTTAAAATTGTGACTCCAGTGAACACATGAATGATAGGAAAGAGAAACAAGCTTATTGCTGATATGGAGAAAGTTTTAGTGCTCTGTATAGAAGATCACACGAACCATAATATCCCCTTAAACCAAAGCCTAACCCAGAGAAGGGCCTCAACCTTTTTCAATTCTGTGAAGACTGAGAGACGTGAGGAAGCTTCAGGAGAAAAGTTGGAAGCCGGCAGAGGTTGGCTCATGAGGTTTAAGGAAAGAAGTCATCTCCATAACGTAGAAGTGCAAGGTGAAGCAGCAAGTGCTAATGTAGAAGCTGCAGTAAGTTATTTAGAAGATCTTCATAGGATCATTAATGAAGGTGGCTACACTAAACAACATATTTTCAGCGTAGACAAAACACCTTTTTTTAGAAGAAGATGACATCTAGAACTTTCACAGCTACAGAGAAGTAAATGCCTGGCTTCAAAGGTTCAAAGGAAAGACTGACACTCTTATTAGGGGCTAATGCAGCTGGTGATTCCAGTTGAAGTCAGTGGTTATTACCATTCCAAAAATCCTAGGGTCCTTAAGAATTATGTTAAATCTACTCTACCTATGCTCTCGAAATGGAAAAACAAAGCCTAGATGACAGCACATCTGTTTACAACACGTTTTACTAAATATTTTAAGCCCACTGTTGAGACCTACTTTCAGAAAAAAAAAATATGGCTTTCAAAATATTACTGGTCATTGCCAATGCCCCTGGTCACCCAAGAGCTCTTATGGAGATGTACAATGAAATTTATGTTCTTTTCATACCAGTTAATACAACATCCATTCTGCAGCTCATGTATCAAAGAGTAAGTTAGACTTTAGAGTCTTATTATTCAAGAAATATAGTTCATAAAGCTATAGCTGCCATAGAGAGTGATTCCTCTGATGGATCCGGGCAAAGTAAATTGAAAACCTTTTGGAAAGGATTCACCACTCTAGGTGTCATTAAGAACATTCATAATTCATGGGAAGAGGTCAAAGTATTAATATGAACAGGAGTTTGGAAGAAGTTGATTCCAACCCTCAAGGATGACTTTGAGGGATTTAAGATTTCAGTAGAGGAAGTAGCTGCAGCTGTGGTACAAATAGAAACAAACAAACAAACAAACAAACAAAAAACTAGAATTGGAAATAGAGCCTGAAGATGTAACTGAATTGCTGTAATCTCAGGATAAAACTTTAATACATGAGAAGTTTCTTCTTATTGAAAAGAAAAGGTGGAATCAACTCCTGGTGAAGACGCTGTGCAGCTTGTTGAAATGACAACAGAAGATTTAGAATATTATGTAACTTTAATTGTTGAATCAGTGGCAGGGTTGGGAAGATGGACTCCAATTTTGAAAGGCGTCCTACTGTGGGTAAAATGCTATCAAACAACATTGCATGCTACAGAAAAATCATTCATGAAAGTAAAAGTCAATTTATGTGGCAAATTTTGTTGTCTCATTTTAAAAAATTGCCACAGCCATACCAACCTCCAGCAACCACCACTCTGACCATCCAACAGCGATCAACATCAAGGCAAGACCCTCCACCAGAAAAAAAATTTTTTTTCAACTGCTAAAAGCTCAGATGATGGCTAGCATTTTTTTAATCAATAAAGTATTTTTAAATAAAAGCATGTACATTATTTTTTTAGACATAATGCTATTGCACAATAATAGTATAAACATAACTTTTATATGCCCTGGGAAACCCAAAAAATCATTTGAGTCACTGTATTGCGATATTTGCTTTATTGCAGCTGTCTGGAACTGAACCCGCGATGTCTCCAAGGTGTGCCTGCATAAAAGAGCCTTTTAGGTCACCTGGGAAAGTAGGGAATAAAAAGTTAAAGAGATAACTTAATTCTTTTAAATATGGAGAGATTTATTTGCCAAGAGTATGTAGCAAGGAAGAAGTTAAAGATACAGAAAAGGAAGGGAAAACCTTTGATGGAACAAATCCTCTGAGGACTTGGACAGAATATGATCCTGAATGTATGTGGGGGGCTTAACTTGAAGCAGCAGAAGAGCCACCTCTTCCTCTAAGGTAGAAAAAAGAAAGCAAAGATCTAGGCACTTTTTCAGGTCAAATGGAAGGGGCAAGAGATTGAGGTATTTCTTGCTTTATGGCTTTTATTTTTCTCCATAAGATAGAAGGGCACTTAGCTGACAGTCAGAGTGGGGATGGGGCCCAATGGGAGCAGAGACAGTGTGAAAGAGCCTACTTGGATGTGAACATTTTTGAATGGAATCTTGAGAAAGATGACTGCACACACTGGGGGCTCAGATGAGGGTGGAGTCATTAACTAGTAATTGTGCCATTCTGCAGAGTTAGGAGAATTCTCTCCTGAGGTACATGATTGCCAGACCAGGTATATGAATGGAAAGGTAGGTGGTTGAAATGATCCAGAGTTGGGGGTTTTCCCATCAGGTTCATTAGAGAGTCAAAGATCAGAAAATCATCCATTTAGAGCCTGTAATCTTATAGAATCTCACAAAGATTCAAGGACAAGTGAGTGTGGTAGGGAGGGGGAGAGTCCGCCTAGCTGACTTTCCATCTTCTGTTTCTCATTCGCCCTTTGCCTCCATTTACCAACCATTTGCTTGGCCACAGACCTTGATTTTACTTGCCTAGTTTCCAATATCCTTTGTTTTAACATTGAATTCTGCTTCTGGTACCTTTCACAGTCTGTGCTTCAGGAAACCCCTGATACACAGAACTTCTGCTACCTGAAAATCCCTTGTGATGTTCAGCCAGCTCCCTGAGAAGAAATGTCTGCATATTGATTCCATTCCAGAGCAGGCAAGCATTCATTGCACACCCTGTGTCCAGTGTTTGGCCTCTTGGCTCTTTCCTGGAGGTGGTGTGTCCCCTCTCCAGGTGGGTCACTCTTCTGCCACCCATATTCCACATGGTCAGGATGTGATATTTTCATGAGAATTAGAAAAGAGAGGATGAGAAAGCATTATCCTGATTTTTGTGTCATTAAATATGTCATCGGAAAATGGCAGAAAGAAGAAAAATCACTGTTGAAGCATTTAGTCTCCTGCTCTTTGAGATTGAAAAGATGATAACAAATTATTAGGTAGTACTGAATGGCTGATAAATGGTTATATATTCAAAATTGGTCATATACTCAAGTTTTCTGGAATAATTCCAAGAAATTAGCCCATCCCTTCTCTACATCTTTACCATGTTTTACTGGACCTGAGAGGGTCAAAGCCAGAGCTAGCCTTGTATTTTATGGATGTCAACAGGCTGCTGGCTCTCTGCCTGCAGTGTTGTGCTCTCTGTTTTGTATGCAGGTCATATCTGAGAGCCATTCTGTGAGGATGCTGCAGGGTTTCCATCTGTCTTGAGCTCAGCAGAACTTCAGGGATCGCAATAGGAGATTCACGTGCACTGACAGGATTTTTATTCTACCTGCTGTTGATGGTTGATAAAGAAGACAAAAGTGAAAATTCCATATAGTTAGGCTATTCTTTTTTTCAACCAGTGTTTGTTCAATAAGTATTTATTGATCACCTACTAAGTGCCAGGTACTTACTCTCCTTGGTGCTAAGAATACTATACAGAACTCAAATAGATAGAATTGTTTATAGTCCAGTAGGGGTAGAAAGACATAAGTTAAATAATTTTTCCAGATAACTGCAGAATTTCAACTATAATGAGTGCTATGAAGAAAAAGTCCATTGTGTTTTGAGAATATGTGAGAGGTACTCTGCCTTATAATGTGAGGGTTTGAGAGGATTTCATAGAGGAGGTGAGTAGTAGAGTTGAGATATGAATGATTGGTTGGAGTTAACCAGGTTCAGCAGAATGAGAGGGATGGGCAAAGGACCTGAGCAGAAAGAAAACATTTCAGGAACTGAAGGATGGTTGTGGGCTTGAGTTTAGAGAGTGAGGTGAAGTGTCAGGTAAGACGAGTCCCTCTGGGGAGTCATCTTACATGGTCTTTCATCGACAAGGAAAGGGGAGGCATTTAACATTCTTTAAGAAAAATTAGTACTATAATCAGCTTATGTTTGTTAAAGATCAGTCACGCTGGCTGCAGTACAAAGGATGGATTCAAGGTGGGAAAAATGGATATTGGGGGAAAGAGTCAAGGGGCAATTGCAGTGGAAAAGCTAATTAATGATAGTAGGCTGGATTAGGGTTGTGTCAGTAAGATAAATTCATGCTACATTTTGTAGATAGAACTAATAGGATTTATTGATTGATTAAGGTGCCCCAGGGCAGAGAGACAGTGAGGAATGATGGATGATTTCGAGGCTCTGGTCTGGGTGACTACGTGGATGGTAGTGACAGTTTGATTAGAAGAGTAGGGGAGAAGCAACTTTGGTTAATTAGATCCTAAAATTAATATAATACAATAATGTGGACTCCCCCTACTCTTATTTCATGTAAAATTCAGAACTCCTAATTACTGTTAATTTTTAGAATTAGAAACAAGTTTGTTTGTGAAAAGTGTATTTGTTGGTCATTTGATATCATCTTTGGAAATACTTGTAGTCAAAAGCAAAACAACTCCATTTGCTGCAAGAGACATAATATTTATAGAGAAATGTATAGAAAAAAACTCAAAAGAAAGTGGGAATTTAAGGCTCCCATTAAGTAAGTGTGTATGTGCGTGTGTGCATTTTTTTTCTGTGTGTAGGGGTATACGTGGGCAGATTATAGTCAAAAGATGAGCTTATTTCCTTAGCTACTACATCCATAAATTTGCTATAGTCTTCCCCCACCTTAGTGTGTCAGGAATACAGTAGACCTTATCCTCCTGTGTAATGATAAATAGAGACAGATTTTCTCCTTATTGGTTTTATGGATATTTCTTCTCCCTAAAACCTGGAATAATGTTTTTTCTTTAAGTTACTGTAAATAACTATTCAACTTCAATGCTGAGTATTTCAGCTCTTCTTTTTTCTTCCCCCTAGTTCATTGCTATTGCTATTTCATGTTAGATGGGGCACTGGGTCCAATTATAGCTTTGCATTTAATTACAAACTTTGCATATGTGTGCATTAATTAGAAGATTTTATTGCTTTGTATTTTATGGCTGGAGGTTGTGAACTATAGCAATCCAATACACCACTTAAGGGGATAATACAAATTTAGAATAATAAAAAGAAATTTATAATGATCATCTCAGGCATCCAAAGTATTGTATAGAAAAATAATAAAGCATAAATACAATATACACAGGTCAAGCCCATTCGCCTTCTTTAATTAAGAGGTTTTATCTTGTAAAGAAGATGGTTTAAAAAAACTGGTACAATATATATTTGACACTTATTTAGGCTAAGGATCTTAGCCAAAAAGTAGGACCTTAAAAGTGTGTTTAGGTTCTCACGTCCATGAAATACAGCCAGACCAACACTAAACCATCCTACACACCTAGAAAACTGATTGGAGGATTAACACAACAACCAACACAACCTGAACCACAGAATTCAGCAGGTATGCAGGGCGGAGAGCTGAACTTGGGGAGCTAGAGGCCGCAAAAAGTAGGGAACTGCTTTTGCGGGCAGACAGAGGATGGAGACTGGGGAAGGGGGGAAGAAAGATCTCAGATACACAACCTAACCTTACGCCTTAAAGAGCTGGGGAAAGAACAGCAAATAAAACCCCAAACCAGCAGAAGACAGGAAATAATAAAGATTAGAGCAGCAATTAATGCTATCGAAACCAAAAAAACAGTAGAACAGATCAATAAAACCAGAAGCCGGTTCTTTGAAAGAATTAGCAAAATTGATAAACCACTAGCCAGTTTGATCAAAAAGAAAAAGGAAAGGACCCAAATACATAAAATCAAGAATGAAAGAGGAGAGATCACAACCAACACAGCAGAAATAAAAACAATAATAAGAGAAGATTATGAGTAATTATATGCTAATAAAATGGGCAATCTGGAAGAAATGGACAAATTTCTAGAAACATATACACTACCAAAACTGAAACAGGAAGAAATAAAAAATTTGAACAGACCAATAACCAGTAAGGAAATTGAATTAGTAATCAAAAATCTCCCCAAAAACAAGAGTCCAGGGCCAGATGGCTTTCCAGGGGAATTCTACCAAATATTTAGGGAAGAGTTAACACCTATTCTCTTGAAGCTGTTCCAAAAAATAGAAATGGAAGGAAAACTTCTAAACTCTTTCTATTAAGCCAGCATTACCTTGACTCCAAAACCAGACAGAGACTCCACTAAAAAGGAGAACTATAGACCAATTTCCCTGATGAACATGGATGCAAAAATCCTCAACAAGATATTTGCCAACTGGATCCAACAATACATTAAACAAATTATTCACCACAACCAAGTGGGATTTATACCTGGGATGCAGGACTGGTTCAATATCCGCAAAACAATTAACGTGATTCATCACATTAATAAAAGAAAGGACAAGAACCATATGATCCTCTCAATAGATACAGAGAAAGCATTTGACAAAATACAGCATCCTTTCTTGATGAAAACCCTCAAGAAAGTAGGGATAGAAGGAGCATACCTAGAGATCATAAAAGCCATATATGAATAACCCAACACTAATATCATCCTCAATGGGACCCCTAAGGTCAGGAACAAGACAGGGATGTCCACTCTCACCACTGTTATTCAACATAGTATTGGAAGCCTTAGCCTCTGCAATCAGACAACACAAAGAAATAAAAGGCATCCAAATTGGCCAGGAGGAGGTCAAACTTTCACTCTTCACAGATGACATGATACTCTGTATGGAAAACTCAAAAGATTCCACAAAAAAACTGCTAGAATTGATACATTAATTCAGCAAAGTTGCAGGGCATAAAATCAATGCACAGAAATCGGTTGCATTCCTATACACCAACAATGAAGTGACAGAAAGAGAAATCAAGGAATCAATCCCATTTACAGTTGCACAAAACACCATAAAATACCTAGGAATAAATCTAACCAAAGAGGTGAAAAATCTATACATTGAAAACTATAGAAAGCTTATGAAAGAAATTGAAGAAGTCACAAAAAAATGGAAAAAGATTCCATGCTCTTGGATAGGAAGAACAAATATTGTTAAAATGTCAATACTACCCAAAGCAATCTACATATTCAATACAATCCCTATCAAAGTAACACCAGCATTCTTCACAGTTAGAACAAATAATCCTAAAATTTGTATGGAACCAGAAAAGACCCCGAATAGCCAAAGCAATCTTGAAAAAGAAAACCAAAGCAAGAGGCATCACAATCCCAGACTTCAGGCTATACTACAAAGCTGTAATCATCAAGACAGTATGGTCCTGGAACAAGAACACACACTCAGATCAATGGAACAGGATAGAGAACCCAGAAATGGACCCACAAACATATGGCCAACTCATCTTTGACGAAGCAGGAATGAATATCCAATGGAATCAAGACAGTCTCTTTAACAAGTGCTGCTGGGAAAACTGGACAGAGAAATGCAGAAGAATGAACCTGAACCACTTGCTTACACCATACACAAAAATAAACTCAAAATGGATGAAAGACCTAAATGTAAGACAGGAAGCCATCAAAATCCTCGAGGAGAAAGCAGGCAAAAACCTCTTTGATCTTGCCCGCAGCAGCTTCCTACTCACCACGTCTCTGGAGGCAAGGGAAACAAAAGCAAAAATGAACTACTGGCACTTTATCAAAATAAAAAGCTTCTGCACAGCAAAGGAAACAATTCGCAAAACTAAAAGGCAACCGACAGAATGGGAGAAGATATTTGCAAATGACATATCAGATAAAGGGTTAGTATCCAAAATCTATAAAGAACTTATCAAACTCAACACCCAAAAAACAAATAATCCAGTGAAGAAATGGGTGAACGACATGAATAGACACTTCTCCAAGGAAGCTATCCAGATGGCCAACCGACACATGAAAAAATGCTCAACATCACTCATCATCAGGGAAATACAAATCAAAACAAAATGAAATACCACCTTACAACTGTCAGAATGACTAATATTAACAACTCAGGCAAGAACAGATGTTGGCGAGGATGCGGAGAAAGAGGATCTCTTTTGCATTATTGGTGGGAATGAAAGCTGGTGCAGCCACTCTGGAAAACAGTATGGAGGTTCCTCAAAAAACTAAAAATAGAACTACCCTACGACCCAGCAATTGCACTACTAGGCACTTATCCACGGGATACAGGTATGCTGTTTTGAAGGGACACATGCACCCCATGCTTATAGCAGCACTATCAAGAATAGCCGAAGTAGGAAAAGAGCCCAAATGTCCATCGATGGATGAATGGAGAAAGAAGATGTGGTATATATACACAATTGAGTATTACTTGGCAAATCAAAAAGAATGAAACCTTGCCATTTGCACTACGTGGATGGAACTGGAGGGTATTATGCTAAGTGAAATTAGTCAGAGAAAGACAAAAATCATATGACTTCACTCATATGAGGACTTTAGGAGACAAAACAGATGAACATAAGGGAAGGGAAACAAAAATAATATAAAAACAGGGAGGGGGACAAACAGAAGAGACTCATAAATATGGAGAACAAACTGAGGGTTGCTGGAGGGGTTGTGGGAGGGGGGATGCACTAAATGGGTAAGGGGCATTAAGGAATCTATTCCTGAAATCATTGTTTCACTATATGCTAACTAATTTGGATGTAATTAAAAAAAAATAAAAAATTAAATAAAAAAAAAAAGTGTGTTTAAATGTGCCTGCCTTCTAGAAAAAAAGAAATCATGATGTTAAAACCCAAAGCTCCATGGTCATTTGCATATGGATAAAGTGGGTCACATGATTATGAGGAGGCCTACAGGTTGCTTGAAAAAGGCTTCAGAGTCAAGAATCCTACTGCTAACAAAGAATGAACCTAAGTAACTTTGGAAAACAGTATTTTAACTGAATACTGTAATAATAAATACAAAATAACTGTATACAAATGCTATAATCTAGTTAGTAAATGTGTTTCTCACAGTGGCATGAGTTAGAAATTCTGAAGTACTTTATGTCTTTATTAGAGGTGAGAAAATGAGATCATAAATTTACTTATATAATAAATAATAAGGTAGATAGATAATAACCCAAGTTTTGCATTATTGGAGAAAAACATTACAGATAAGGAAAGGGGGAAGACCCAAATAAAACCTGTGGTGTTGGGCTGAAATTAGAGCTATTACTATAAACCCATAGACTTTGATATATGTATATATATATATATATATATATATATATATATCAAACTGTCATGTCAGTTGCCTTGTGTTAGGAGGGGTTTGGAACTTTTATTTATTTACTTAAAACAATGCCTGACGCATAGTAAGTTTCTCTCATTTTTTTTAACTAAATGGTAAGTGATATTCCTCGAACACAAAACGTAGATGTGTGTGTATGTATGGGTTAGTATACACATAGGTATTTCATAACTCTGTTTGCCATGAGGGCCCAAGAGCAACAACACTGCCCAAGCAGTGACTACATTTGGTGCCCAAGTCTTGGTTCCTAAACACCATTCTTTGAAAAAAGGAATCAGCACTTCATAAATAAATGATTCATTCCCGGGGTGGTGCAGGAAAAGATAAGATTAACCTGGATTGTCTTGTGGTATAGAAAAGTGCTCAAAAAAGGAAGGGCACTTGTAAGGATACAGGAGTCAACCTGAAGGAACTCTTCATGACCAAAGCTGGAAGAATTTGAGAAAGAAAGAAAGAAAGAAAGAAAGAAAGAAAGAAAGAAAGAAAGATAACAAAAACATTGGATTATAACTAGGGTTTCCTCAGACAGTGCCTAAAAAGGGTCAGGCTTCACTGAGAGGAGCTGGTTCTAGAAGCCATAAGGAATTCCAAACAGGAACTTGGGATTCAGGGAAAGAACTTGGGCAGAAGTTGTCTTTGGTTCCCTGGGGAAAAGGGGAGGGAAGCAGCCCCTGAAGAAGCAGAGCCTAGAAAGGATGGTGATGACAATGGCTAAGTGGAAAGCCCAGCTTTGAAAAAAAATTCTGAGGAAAGCCCAGCATTATGAAGACAGAACGGGTTCAAAATGGGAAGACTCTGGGTTAAGTGGTTATAGTAAGAGTGTCCCAGTCTTATGATTTGGGATGTATAGGCCAACGACCCCCTTTTGTCTTCTCAAGGATAAAGAAATGTTCTTTGGAAGGAGAGTGGGAAGGATTTTCTAGGACTGGTATAAACTGGGTGTCAGGCACTCTCCACTGTAGATATATTGGCTCCTCTCTGAAGACCTGATGTTACCCTACATTGGGGCTCTCAAGAACGCCAAGGGTAGAACATGAGGAGGAGCATTATGAATTATGCTACAGAAGCCTGATGTTAGTCATGAGGAATATGGTCACCTGCTGTCTTTCTTCAAGTTCAACTAGAGCTTCCCCAGGTGGGGTAGTTTGAATAGCCAGCCATCAGACTAATGGCTTTCCTTAAGTTCCTTTTATTGCTTCAACTCATTGCTTTAGGTTATCCTGATTATTTTCAAGATATACCCCCTTATTACTATGTAAGCTTTAGGAAAATTGTTTCTTTAGAAGTATAAGGGTACATTACATTGAAATATTACAACTACTGGAAGAACAAAGGGTTATATAAAATCATTCGACTTGATAGCATCAGTAACTTCTTAGATGACAAATGGTGATAGGATAGTAGGATGTATGAATCCATGAAGAGAAGTTTCTAGGAGTCTTGGACGAAGACTCTTAGCAAGAAGAGCTGAGATCAGTAAACCCCTCTAAGACTCACTGTGACCAAGTCCCTATCTTTTCAAAGTTACCCCAGGCCAAAATTGGTGACAGTGGTGGTGGGGAAATGGGGTTGAGTGAGGATGTTGGCTGCCTATTTAGCATTCACTTCCATGTCCCCCCACCCCATCTACTCTTAACATAAACTCAGTTTTGTTTAGTAACCCACCCTCCCCACTGCAGCCATATGGGGAAGTGGATCTTGCCTCTAGCTCCAAGGGTTCAAGGAGTATCACTTATTTACTTAAAAATATTGAGAGAAACTTATTATGTGCCAGACATTGTTTTAGGTAAATAAAAAAGTTCCAAACCCCTAACACAATGAGGTTGACATTATAGTGTGTGTGTAAAGAAAATGTACAAATAAAGCAAAACATATGGAAATCAGAGCTAAGGAGGAAAACAAAGCCTTGGTGAATTCAGAAGGGAATGCTGGAAGACAAGCATTGGAGAGTGGTTACGATTTTAAAAGAGTGATCAAGGAAGGGATTGATGAAGTGACATGTTCTCCTTCCCTTGTCTGGCTTTAAAATTGGGTCAATTCTGCTGATCAAACCAGAGGGGAAGTCTACCAGGGAACTTGTAGAAAAACGTTTCCTCAAACAAAGATAGAGGCACAGGAAGAGACAATCTCTTTTCTTCCTCCAGATGTAGTTATAATTGGGTATGATGCCAGGAAGAGCTGTAGACACCTTGCTACCAGCTTGATGACACCAAAAAAAGGCAGGGTGGAGAGAGAGAATGAAATTTGGACCTTGATTATTTTTCTGAGCCACAGAATTAATTACTCTTGAAGTCTGATCTATGTCTGTGCTCCTTGTGATGTGAAATAGTAATTTTTCATACTGTGGACGCCTGTTTGAATCAGGATTTCTTTGACTTGCAGCTGAAGGCATCCTAACTGATATAGATTGGGTCTTGTAATGAACTAGTTGGCAAAATTCTAAGTAGATGGGGGTAGGAACTTGTGACGTTGGTTATAATACAAACTTTTCCCTGTATTAAGCTTAAGCTTGAAGACATTGGGCTTCAAAAATGATGGCTTGTAAGAGCTCATTTGCTCAAGACAATGACATAAGGGATTCCAGACCTAATTCTTGAAAACCTCATATTCAGGGGATCATGGCCCACATACCTTACTTTACAACTAAGTATGGAGAAGAGCTATGTAGGTAGAGGGTAGAGGGGTACCTGGATGTAGGTGAAGACCACTCTGCCAGAAGTAAGAGTGGCAATTCCAGATGATGCAGAAGCACGTGAGTGGCTGTGGCCGTGGCTGTGGCGGGGAACAGGCACAATTAGAGCTGACCATTAGCTTTTTAAAAAAATTCTCAGTGTAACTGAGAGGCACTAAGAACTACAACCTCTGATTTCACTGCCACAAGTTGCCACCTGTGGTAGGCAGAATAACTGGTTCCCTCCCCACAAGATGTCCACACCCTAATCCCTGGAGCCTGTGAATGTGTAATGTGAGATGGCAAAATAGACCTGTGGACGTGATAAAGATTATGGACCTTGAGTTGGGGAGATTATCCTAGCTTATCAGAGTTGGCCCAATCTAATCACATGAACCCTTTAAGACAGGGAAACTTTTCTCAACTGGAGTCAGAGATAGATAATGAATAAAGATGCAGGAGAGATTCTAAGTGTGGAGAGGACTTGGACTACCTTTGCTGGCCTTGAAGATGGAGGAAGGGAACCATAAACCAAGATATGTAGGTGGCCTCTAGAAGGTGGCAATGGCCCTTAGCTGACAGCCAGCAAGGAGACAGGGATATCAGTCCTCTAGCAACAAGGAACTAAATTCCAGTAACCATGTGAATGATCAAGGACACAGATTCCTCCATAGAGGTGCTAATAAAGGAATGCAGCCCTGTCAATGCCTTGATTTTCCTAGGAAATGTGTATTAAACTTCTGACCTGCACACCGTAATCTAATAAATGTGTGTTGTTATAAGCTACTAAATTGGAGGTAATTTGTTCTCACAGTGATAGAAAATGAATACACCTGCCTGGTAGAGAGTTGTGTCCATAGTGGATGAAGTCCCTGATTGCATTACTGGATGATGTGGAGGGGTGGGAAAGGCTTGAAAAATGGAGTACAGCTTTGAAGAAGGAGACAGGAGACAAAGAGGTTGGTCTGAGTGTTGGGGTGGAGAAAACATGGAAAGTGGTGAGGAGGCATAGCAGTATCTATCTATTGTATATAACAAACTACCCCCAAACTCAGTGGCTTAAAGCCATTTTCTTGACTCAACAACTTGGACTATCTCATCAACTTTCTGGTTCTTCTGCTCATGTGGGCTCTTATATTATGGCTCTTACATTATATTTGTGGTAACAAATACCACAGTCTGGGTGGCTTAAAGAACAAAAACTTATTTTCTCATAGTTCTGGAGGCTGGAAGTTCAAGATCAAAGAGATGGTGGGCTTGGTTTCTTCTGAGGTCTCTTTCCTGGGCTTGCAGAGAGCCTCCCTCTTGCTCCCTCTTCACATGGCCTTATCTGTCTGTGCATCCTTGGCATCTCTTCCTCTTCTTAGAAAGACATCAGTGATAGAGGATTAGGGCTCCGCCCTAAAGACCTCATTTTTTTTTTTTTTTTGTAATCACCTCTTTAGAGGAATTATCTCCAAATACAGATACATTCTGAGGCTAACTGGGACATTAACATATGAATTTTAGAGGGACATAATTCAGCCCATAACAGTCATTATGGGACTCCCAGAGGTATGGACAGTGAAAGGCATGAACAAATGGAAGGGGGGAACATTACTAAGGATCTACCACAGAAGGTTATCAAGATGGGGGAAGGGAACAGAAAAGTTACAAGATTTCCCAGGATTAATTTTGCTTAAGATACGGTATGTTACAGAAGGAGTCTACAACCATGTCTGTGGCCCCCCACCTATCTTTATACATAAAGTTTTATTGGAACCCAGCCACCTCCTTTATTGTTTGTGGCTGGCTTCCTGCTATAAGGGCAGAGTTAAGTAGTTGTGGCAGAGAAAGTATGGTCTGCAAACTTTCAGCCTATTCGTTATTCACAGAAAAAAAATTGCTGACCCAGTGTTAGAGAATCATAAGAAAGGCATGAATTGGGTAGAGAAAGCATACGTAATCAGACACCAACAGCAGAAAACATAGAGTCCAGGGGAGGGAAGGAAGGTGGCAGGCACAATTTCTCTTGCTTACTTCAGGTAAACAATTACCAGGTAAACAGCTCTGGAATTGTTACAAGGATTCGTCCTAATGTGCTGCTTATGAAATGTGCTGAAATTCTTAAAAGTGTTGTTTTACACAAGCCTTGGCCACCCACCCATCTGCTGCCCACACATTAGTCCTTTCAAGTATTATCTGGAGATACCCATTGTCATAGGCGGAGAACAAAGCAAGAGTCCCAGCTCTGATAGGGATTTCCCTTCCTATGATATTTCATACTAAGCCTCATTCACACCCAATAGGAAGGCAGTGCTGCTTTTAAAACCCATTTCACATTTTAAAACCAATTCTGTTAAGCATGACTTCAGCTGTCACTTCTTGTTATTTTTGGAGAAGCTTGATGCTCATAGGTTTGAAACATCCCATCCATTTGTTCAATGGGTTTCTGATAACTATCCCTGCCCATTGGGTATGAAGTCGACACCAATTATGCAGCTGACTGCCTTAACGATAGAGTATTTTAGAACAGGCCACGGTGTCTTGTAGTTCTTACCATGTCTGGATGTGTGGTGCTTAAAGGCCTTCAAAACCAGTGCAATTTTACTATTGCTGCAAGTGAAGAGCACAGGGGAACTGGGGAATGTAAGAAAGTTGACAGTAGGCTCAGGGCTGTCTGCACTGCAGATGTAGTCTAGTCTGTAACCCCGCTGGAAGCAAGAGAAGCAGGCTTTTCAAACCCTTGCTACATAAGCCTTGTTATCACTGAAATAGACCACTCGAGATGGAAGTACAGACGGATTGCTGCTGATGACAGCTCACCAGGACCCAGCTCTCCAGTCATGTACACTGATATGCATATTCACTCTACTGGGGGAAAAAAATCATCTCCTCTTCCACCCTGGGACACTACTCCTGTAGTCTCTGAATCTGCTATTTTATACCCACCTGCTGGTACAAGCAGCCGCAATGGGCATCAAGCGATGAAAAGCTCTGAGGAGTACTATTGCGGTGTGAATTGCTTCCTTGCTCTGTACTGTTTGGTGATTGTAAGATGGATTGCCAGATTAGCAGAGGCACAGTGTTTGCGTAAGGAACAGGGAGGGTGATTTTTCCCTGCTTCGCCTACCAGCTATTTCTTACCAGTCTCATTGCTTCCTATAAAAAGCAAGGTATTTGTTAATGTCGTTTCTTAGTGGAAATCCAAAGGACAGAACCACTGACTCAGTCCCAGAGTGAAACTACTCTGTTTCTTTCTGCCCTCCTGCTGCCAAGTAAGAGTGGCTGATGCAGCCGGCCAAAGAGGCTACTGGCCTACACAACTGCTGGCTCGTGAAAACTTCCAGTACGGCAGTTTGCAGTCCTCTGATGTTTTATATCATGAACTAAATACACACAGCCTCCTTTCCCGAATGCACAAAGCTGTTTCCAAAACACAAAAACAAGTTGATAAACAGGTAGAACTACAGGCGGCTTGGAGGCTGCCGCACTCTTTGGAAGACTTCTGCGGTCTGTGTGGGTAATCTATGTTAACATCTTGTCTTTAAGACATTGACCTCACTTTGATTCAGATATTCTAGAAAAGGATTCATTTCTTCTCCATTTCAAAGCTGTTTATCTGGCTTAGAAAATAGCTGCTTTAAACAGAAGCCTTTACACTTGTCTGGGTAAATTCTGTTCCAATTTTTGTTTTGGCCACAAGTCAAAGATAACAGCTGTGCGCTTGTGGGTTCACTGAACTCTACGTGCTTGTTGGCTGCATCACCAACCAGAGGGAATAACCAATAATTAGAACATTTCGGGTCATCTTGGGAAGAACAGAGTTTTCTCATGTTTGGAAAGGTGACGCGACCTCCCTCTGATTTTCCCAAATGCGGATGTGTCAGTGAGGATGCGTGGTGCTGAATAGACGAGCCTGGACTTAGGGCCACTGTGTCCTCCCTTTCCTGAACTATCACCTGATAAACGGAGGCTTAAAACTATATTTAATGTTTTTCCACTTCACTCTGGCTCTGCAACAGGCCCGAGCCATGATAACAAGCCAAACCACTTGTGTATTCCTAGCACTTCAGCATTTCTGATCATAATGATTTGTGACTCAGACCTTGAAAGCTGTGGGGTTTCTTCCTAGTTGAATCAATACAAGTTTACATAAATATATGTTTCTGTTTTCCTTTTGTTCTTCCTTCAGCATTTATGTTGACTTGCTGGCAACAACAGACCATGGAAGGGTGGGGAAAAGAGAAATGGAGCAGATAGAGAGATGATTCAGAAGAAATTACTTTAGGGGCGCCTGGGTGGCGCAGTTGGTTAAGCGTCCGACTTCAGCCAGGTCGCGATCTCGCGGTCCGGGAGTTCGAGCCCTGCGTCAGGCTCTGGGCTGATGGCTCGGAGCCTGGAGCCTGTTTCCCTCTCTCTCTGCCCCTCCCCCGTTCATGCTCTGTCTCTCTCTGTCCCAAAAATAAATAAATGTTGAAAAAAAAAATTAAAAAAAAAAAAAGAAGAAATTACTTGGGTGGGTTCTAATTTTTTCCTGATGATGACTTTTTTGTTTGTTGTGTTTATGAAGGGTAATGTGTTGGAATTTTCATTTTGAAAATATAAAATGTATCCTATGTATTTAAAGACTATAACCATTTGTATATTAAATGTGATAAACAAAAGTAATTCTCGTAAAGTATAATGAATATTACCACCCATTTGTTATACTTGATCCCTACATGAATTTCTCGTGTATCAGGGTATTTGGTGTGCTAGAGCTTTTCGTATTGGGGATAGGTGTTCACAACCCACTACTGATGTCCTCATTGCACGTGAAGGGCTTTCTGTCACTGTGCTGTTTGTGAAACGTACTGTACCCTGCTGAGGTCTCAGGTGGGGTCTGAAATTCAGACACCTCCCTCTTCTGCTCAACACAAGTGGGTCTATAGGGCTGCACCTGTTTGGGGCTGGGGTTGAGATGCATCCACATTTTCCTTTGGCTAGTGGCAATGCTGAGCATGTTTGTGCTTGAACCCAAGACCCACCCGTGAATTCCCTGTCTTTAAATCCCATCCCAATAAGAAAGTAAGTGAATGACTGTCATTATTGGTTAATATAGATAAATTGTCTATGTCTAGCTTCGGTTAGGTAAAGTCCAGCTACATATAGATATTTGTATAGAATATACACATATTTCCCATTTATTTAAGAATACTTTCAATGACATTTTTGTACTCCAGAGAAAAATTAGAACTAATTTGAAGGCTATGTGAAAATATTATATTCACTCTATGAACCAGCATGTGATCATTGAGATAGATTCTTAAAGTGTAACCTAGACTAGGACTGATCATCCTGGTTGGTAACAAGGAATAGTGTCTGAAAAGCCATGATAGTAAAACATCAGTAGTATATCCT
Organism: Acinonyx jubatus; assembly: GCF_027475565.1. NCBI lineage: Eukaryota > Metazoa > Chordata > Mammalia > Carnivora > Felidae > Acinonyx > Acinonyx jubatus. The sequence continues at coordinate 35,037,179 of NC_069380.1, read as the reverse complement.
GATCCCTGAAGATATATATTCAGAGCACAGAGCATTCCACCAAGCAGTTTATTGTCTTTGTGTCCCCAAGGGCTGTTTCTTAAAGTGGTCTTGAGAACAAAGGGCCAAGACTTCAAAACTTTCCTCAGAGATGGAATGTGTGAGTTCAACTGCACGAGACTGAGAAACACTCATCTTCCTGAAACAAGACACAAATGTGCTGCCACACTTCTGGGTCACATTTCCTGTCTGCTTGGAGCATCCCTCTAGGATTGAAGGAACAAAGAGAGGTGGTTGGGAAAATTTATTGAATCCCAGAGAAGCCTGTGCTTGCAAATTATTTCTGTGCGAAGATTTAGAATCTGGCGAAAGACAGGAAAGTACGCGGCAGGGATTTTTTTCCCTCCTCAGCATTTCTAGCAATGGACTGATTGGTGTGAGAAATTAGCCGCCCTGCTGAGGGTGAGGTGTGGCATCCTAACAGTACTTCAAATAAGCCCTTGTTTCTAGTATTTTGATCTTGAAATGGTGTGTCCTCTCTAGTGGTTTCCCTCAGTATCTTTGTTATGTTGTCACACAGAGGATGCAGTAAACAGACTGTGGGGCTCTGTCTACTAATACACATCAACTGATTAATTTTTATGTTAGTGCCTTTTCTCTTTTATTCCTCAAAGTGCCCTTATCCCTTTCACTTCTGGCAGCACTACATAGGTGCTCATTTAATGATGGAAAAGGCCCTCCAGAACGTCTCCTTCTGTCGTGTGAGCATACATGAATTTAACAACTATGGCAGAACAGATCTCTTTCTAACACATAGGAATAAATGATGATTTGGTTTTCTAGGGACCAAAACAGAAAAATATAGACATTTCTATTAAAGAAACAGAAGCCAATTTTTTTTTATGTATCAGAAGTTAGATATTTTTAATGATCATTATTATTATTTTCTTTATTTTATTCCTGTGTTGAAGTCATTCTTTCTATCATATCTACATTATGAAAAACAAGCATTTGAGGAAGGACTAAATCAGTAGATATGGTATACACAGCAGTGTCTTAATGATAGAACCAATTCCCTGCTTCTCATGAGGCCTTTAACCTTCAATCATTAGTCCCTTAACACTGTTTAATAAGTGCTGTCTTTAGCTTAAGGAAAGAAAAGAGCAAATAGATATTTTTTAATGACCTACTATGTGTCAGGCACAGTGCTGGACAATTTTTATTTGCTATCTCATTTAATACTCATAATGATTCTGTGAGGTGGGTGATATTTTTATTTTACACATGTGGGAACTGAGCAAAATAGAAGTGGAGATAGAAAAAAAGGGGAATTGGGTTTTCATTGTTAATCACTTAAGTTCTGACTTTAACAGGCTTTCTGATTTTGGATTTACAGTGGTCCCCGTGTCGCATTTGGAAATGGAAGAGCAGGGTTGTAGCAAAGTCACAACATGCTCCCACTGGGAAATCACGAGCATATCATTGGATCCTTCCAGAATGAGCTATTTCTGAGCCCTAACGGGAGGATCTGCTGATGCGAGCACAGACATGGGTGCAGACCATGGCATAGACTTCCATTTTGGGCATAGGATGACATAGCTCCACCCAACTCAAGAGCTCTCAAATATTGTATAAATAATAACTAAGAGCATCCTCTGGGCCAGATATTATTCTAATGGCTTAACAGGTATCATTTAACCCTGAGAACCCTATAAGGTAGAATGCTAACATTATCCCCATTTTACAGAAGAGAAATCTGAGGTAGCAGAATAAAGGTTAGCCACTTGTCAAAAGTCACAAAACTAGCAAGTAGTAGAATTGGGGTTTGATCCAAGGCAGGCTAGTTTCAGTTACAGCTGTTAGATTGTCTTTCACCCAGGCCCTTTAGAGTTGTCCTTCTAGAAGCTGACTTCTGGGGATGAGGTTCCTGTCCCCATGACTCTTTTCTTAGTCACCTCCTCTTTCAAGTCACTTCCTTCTGACCGACTTTCATTCTGGGGGAAACCCTCCTCGTCCCTTAGAGGGACTTCAACTCTCTTGAAACCTGTTTTCCTTTTCTTGCACAGTATATGGCCTCCTGTTGGCTTCAGCACCCTTAGAACCCAAATTGTTAGCAACTGATAAGCTACTTTCCCTTTCTTGGAGAGCAGAGAGGTCTCAATCCTCAAATTATCTAGGCAGTGAGTTAAAATGTTTGCATTCTATCTTTTTGACGTATAGAGAAAGAGAGGAACAACAAAAACAAGTGAATTTATAGAAGTCATTACATATCCTGCCACAGAGATAATCAAGGAGTAGTAGAGTAGTCCACACAACTATAGTAAAAGCTTAGGTTGTGATATTTGCCTGGGTTCACATCTTCACTCCTCTATATAAGTAGCTGGTTGAATATATAACCACTGTTAATCCTGTGCTCATAAACTACAAAACAGGTTTAATTTCTAGTTCATCACATGGTGTGAGAAGCAATGGATATGGTATATACAAAGTGCCCATCACAGCACCTGGCAGTGGTGAACTTTTAATAAAAGTCATTTTCATTAATCATGATTGTGAAAGTCCTGGATGATGAAAAACCTGGTTAAGTCTTTTGTATTTTAACTCTACAGATGCCTTGAACACACACACTGTGATTTGGAGTATCTAGAGTTGGTACTTCCCATACTCTGACAGCCCGTTTCATATTGAATACTTTGCTGCATGGGAAGCACTGCACAGAGGGCTTTCCACACCCATTCTAAACTTTGAGAACGTCTTATGGGACACGTACCTTGCTAGCTTCATTTCATTCAATGTTCAGACACTTTTCCGAAGTGCCACAGCTGGGAAGGAGCAGAGGTGGAATTTGAACCCAGCCTTCAGATCTCGACCATTATATTTCACTTATGGCCAGAAAGAGAAACAAGATGGCTCAGTTATTGAAATCCAGGTTTTTGATGCAGACAGTTTAGATCCCAATTCCTGACAGCTAAGTGGGCTTAACTCCTCTGAACCCTTCTGAGTCTCAGTTTCTTCAACTACAAAATAGCCATAAGATGACCAATCCTGTAGAGCTTGTTTTCAAGAAACAAATAAAGTCGCAAACAAAGTCTGGCATGGATGCTAAATGGGTCTGGTTGTAGAAGAAGACTCATTTCTCAGAACAGAAAGCACTTGAAGCCAGAATGGGTTGTGGTATTTGCTGTCATCCTGAATCAGGAGAACCGAGCAATGGATTTACTTGGTATTATGAAGCTACTTTAGGAAAAAGTGTTCTGCTTGCAAAATAGTAGGGCAGGCAATGTATTTACACAAAACCCACTTTTCAAATTATGGAATATGACAAACAGAATATTCTAAGCATGGCAGATATAACCATCAATGACCAACCGTCTTCTTGAAGAGGTAAACCTGATCCTTTTATGATGTGAAACTATAAATTACTTCTGGTTCAACAGTTAGAATAATGTGGTTCTGAAACTAAGGATGGGCTAGATCCTGAAGGCATGAGTTTAGGGTTAAAAGAAGTGAGTTTAGGGCAAGTGAAAGCTTGGATAAATTTGTAAAATATTGCCAAAAGAGCCTGCATTTTCTACTTGTTCAGCCTTTTGATGCCATTAAATGCATCATTTTGACAACAGACATAAAAGGGTGAGTTGAGTAGGTGAAAATTTTGCTTCCTTGCAAGGAATTTTACTGGTTTGATTTCAAATATGTAGAGAAGGCTTATTCATGTAATATTTAAAATTTTAAATGTAACTAAGGTGGTAAATGAAAACAAATCACAATTCTTTAAATGTCACTTCATTCAGCAGCACACATTGTCTGTGTTTCTCCTCAGCAAGTGGGGAAATGAAAAATGTCATGTACACACAAGGTTGACAAATTGATTTTTCTTTGTGAGTACACATCTTTGCGTTAAGAATCAGAAAAAAAAAATGTACTTTGTAGTTTTAAACGCTGAGTTTATGCCATTTGGCCCCCTTAAAAAATTGCTAAGAAGAGCATAGCAGTAAAACATCAATATTTCTGTGATGTTTTGATATTTACCGGTGATGCTTCCTTAAGTATCACCTGCTCCACTGAAGCTGAATTCAGAAGGTACATCATAATTTTCAGGTATTATTATTTATTTTCAGCATTTCTAGATAGAAAATACAAAATGTTAAAAATATTTCAAAAATGACTTGATATGTAATTTTTTGCTCTTTCAAAAATGGCTTGGTATGTAATTTTTGTTATTTCTTCACTCAGAATTCCTCGATCCACACATGATTTTTGTTCTAAACTCTGTCCCGTGAAAGCCCACAGCCCTCAGAATAAATATAAAATATATAATTTTTCCTCTGAGGCCATCTGTACGATGATTTCCCAAAAGAACAACCACAAAAAAATGCTTTTAAACAAAGGATAAACATGGAGTTTTGGAAACTCTGATTACACTTCTTTGAAAGTTTTAAGCCAAGGCAAAAGGGGGCAAGTGAGACTGTAATAGAATTCATCTTGCCAGTAGCATCATATAGCATTTGCTCTCCTGAACACTAACTTCAGCTGTGATTTATTAGGGGACCAAGTTCATGTCATTGCGCTTGATCTTCAGAGACCTGGCTTCAAATCCTGATTTTACTCACAATTGAAAATGAGGCTGGTGGTCAGGTCCTAGCCCCGTGTGACATGATTGTCAGCCTGCACTCGGGAGAATGGCCGTCTGGAAAAACAGGGAGTGTTAACTTGCAGGTCAGGGACTCAAGTACATATCAGTGGAGTTTTTATCTGCACCGAGTCTGGGAGGGGCTGTGGCTCCTGAACCGCTCAGTGGGACGCTTATTAAGCTGCCTGACAAAGTGGCTTAATACAATCCTAATGTCCTCCTAGGAAACATTTTTTTTTTTTTTTTTGGTTACAGCTTAAGAAAATGACTAATTATTAAAATTTTGAAAAAGAAATAGGTCTGGGACTTGGAATGTCTGTGTAAAATCCTAAAGGCAGCCAATTTTGCTTCCTGGCATTTACTTGCCCTGTGCAGCTTATAAAGTTTCCATGTGGAAACTGCTGCTTCAGTACAGACCTCTGATAAGAGGATGGGGAAATTAGTTTTGTAGAAGTCTGTCAGTTCAGGGGTAATGTGTATGCCTAAGCATAATCTTTTTTTTTTTTTTTTTTTAATGAATGGCCTAGAGAATGAGGGTTGTTTGCTAACTATTGTGGAGAACAATAGGAAAAGAAAAAGATTTATAAAAATTAATTTCATAATTGGAGGTAAGACAGAGCCAGTCAATGTAATTAAAAAAGAGGGGAAATGATGAGCTCCACCAAGGCAAGAGTCTCTTGGAAAAATGTATTCCATCCATTATGCCATAATTGGGGGAAAGGGGACCATGGAGTTATTTTACTTGAACGTAATCTGAGTGGATCTTTTTTGGCAGAGAGGGAGACTGCTTGGGATAAGTGGTCCCTTTCCCTCATGGAAAGATCATCTCATCCATAGAAAAGCAGATATTATCTGGAACAAATTATGGTTCAGCTACCCTATCTTGATAGACATTAAATGGGGGCGTGTGTGTATCATGATGCTGACTTTTATTTAACACAACCCTTTCAAAACACTTTCTAAGGGCCAAACATTATCCTAAAGACGATCCAAACATCAACTCGTTTGCTCCTCATAACAACCCTATGAAGTAGATAGTGTAATTTATCATCCCCCATTTCCCAGATGAGGAAACTATGGCACAGAGAGGTTGAGCTGAAGGTCAAATATCTAGTAAACAGGAGAGTTGGGATTTAAACCCAGGCAGTCCAGCTCTGGAGTCTTGCTCATTCTAAGCTGCTTGGTGGCAATGCACCCTTGACTGGTTTTTCCTGCTAACCCCACCACAGACTGCTTACCACATACTTGCTTCATGAGAACTTTCTCCAGTGCTGCAGGGGTCACCTTGTCTGTAGGTTTTAACCCTTTCTGAATTTGGCATGTGGTGCTGGGATAACTCATCTTGTACACGTCCATGACTTTAAGCTCTTTAGTCAAGCTCTGAGAACTGGTTAATCCTGCCTGAACATCAAAATTACCAAAAACCTTCATCAGAATGGACTTCTACCAACAGTGCAAGATGAATGGCTAAAGAAGATGTGGTTTATATATTCAATGGAATATTACTTGGCAATGAAAAAGAATGTAATCATGCCGTTTGCAGCAACGTGGATGGAACTGGAAGGTATTATGCTGGTATTATTCTGGAAGTCAGTCATAGAAGGACAGATATCATATGTTATCACTCATATGTGGATCCTGAGAAACTGAACAGAAGACCATGGGGGAAGGGAAGGGGAAAACACAGTTACAAACAGAGAGGGAGGGAGGCAAACCACAAGAGACTCTTAAATACAGAGAACAAACTAAGGGTGTATGGGGGTGGAGGAGAAGGAAAATGGGTGATGGGCATTGAGGAGGACACTTGTTGGGATGAGCACTGGGTGTTGTATGTAAGCCAATTTGACAAAAAAAAAAAAAAAAAAAAAAAAAAAAAAAGAATGGACTTCAAAGAACAGCTAGCTTTTGGAGGGATTTTCCCTCCATTTGGTCAGGAAGCTTTCCCTGATACTCTGTAGGTAGCTGTCCCTGTTATATGTATATAAAATACAGATAAACCTGTATTTTAAGTACCCTTTTCCTTGATTGTCTTTCTTGTAATATAGAAGTTTTGTGAGACAGGGTTTATGCCTTAGTTGTCTTCTCACAGCCTCTGCCTAGCAAAACCCCTGATCTGCAATAGGTACGCAGAGAGGTTTGTTGACGGCATGAGACCAGTTGACCTTTGCTGTGTGGTTCCCAAGCACTTCTAGGCTGTGCCAATGGACAAAGGCTCTCTCCTCTCTACCTCGGGGAATGGAGTTTGTGACTGATTTTACAAAGTTAGGAATAGCTTTAACCTGTGGCATTCCTTGTCAAACAAAATTTAATGATTATTAGAGATCCTGAAATAGAAAGGAGGCAAACAGAATTTTCATTTGGAGAAACTCCCCCCAAACACCAATTTCACAAAAGAAACTACAAGGATTTTTAATTGCCTCTGGCTTCATTTTGCCAGCGCTAAGGTGCCTTTAAAAATTAAAATAGTACCAAATAAGAGGTTATTCTGAAAGCAGAAGAAGTCATTTAAGAGGAAAAAATCTTCCCTCATATTTGTGCTGTGACTCGTGATATCTAAATTATAGGACGTGGCACAGTAACAAAACTCCCTTGACCTAATGTCCAACATTTCCCAAGTAATCTAAGTATTCTAACCTCTCAGCCCTCACCCGACGACGTGCCTACTCACTCTAATCATCTCTGCTCCCGCGGTCTTCCAAGTCCTGTCTCCCTTACTGTCATCTGAGGTAATTTTCAATTTTTATGTGGTTGCCTGTCTCCCGCCTACATGACTGCCCATGGACGCACGCGCGTGCGCACACACACGAGATTTTATCTTCTTTTAGCTCTTTCCTCTCTGCAGTTTCACAGTAAAGATCAGAAGATAGCTGGGCTGTTTTGTGGATGTGGAAGGAGGAGATAATTGAGGATTAAAATTGGCTACTCCTCACCTTCTAGATGTGTGGCATTTTCTTATCTGCTTGTAGGAGACGGTTAAGGTTTACTCAGCCAGTAAGGAGTTATTTTCAGGAGTCCAGAGGATTTTCCAACAGGGGTGGGTTGGACTGTTTGCGGAAGCAGTGGAGATTACAAGCAACCTCCGGAGGGTGTTTGTAGCGCTGACCTCCAAGCAGGGAAGCGCATGTTAGCTGTGGCCTTGCTCAACGGTTTCTAAAGCTAAGCTATTTCTACATCTGGTGGATTCATCGCTGTTTAAAAAATAGGCTAAAAATTTGAGAATAACCGCATCCTTGACAAGATGTATCCTTTTCTAAGGAGAAATGGCTGCAGCTGTCTAACAAAGAATTACAACACTCCACAGCTGTCTGGGCAGGAAATGAAGAAAATTATCCTGGCCATCTCAAAATGGGTGTTTGGGGGATGGAGGAGGGTAGAAGAGTTGCCATAGACTATTCTGGAATTAGGGCTCTGAGGCTGCCTGATTGATCTTATCTCATATTACAGGGTCCTTGGTGATCAGATTTCAAGTGGCATTAAAAATTTGAACCATCTAAAATCAAACAGCACTGTTATGTAGATTCTGGATAAAGAATTAAAGTGAAAAATGTGTCTTTTTTACAGCAAGCAGGTTTCCCGTCTTCCTCTTCCCATCCAGTGAATAAATTACATTAAAAAAATTAATCCAAGTTACCTCAAAGTCAAATGTGAGGAAGCTACGCCTATAGGAATATCATACGATAATCATCATTCCAGAAGACAACTGTTCATGTTTTTGCAAAGAATGTGGTCACTGGATAACTGCTTATTGCACGGCCATTTTTTGTGTCCTCCATACTACTTTACAAAGGTGCAATTCCCAAGCACAGCTGAGATCAGATTATTCTTCTCCCCTAGAAACCATCAGTGGCTCCCCATTCTCCACAGCAGTGCTTCTCAAACCATAATGCACATATGAATCACCTGCGATCATGTAAAAATGCAGATTCTGATGCTGTTGGCCTAAGGTGCGGCCTGGGCTTCTGCATGTCTAACAAGTTTTCAGGTGTTCCTGAGGCTTCTTTTCCTTTAACCACAGTCTGATTAGCAAGGGTCTCCAGGATAGGCCTGGCAATGGCAGCAATGTGCACTTACTTTCCAACCATCTTTCCAGGCTGACTGACCTGTATTCTCTTGACTCTCCAAAGCCACTCTACTCTCTGGACCTTCCTGGGCTACTATTGTTTTTCCAGGTATATCCATACCTTCTTTTATGCTTTGAGATGTTAGTCCTTATCAATGTCTTACTTGCCTCTATGAATCCAAAGAGCCCACATTTTCCACAAGCCCTTTTCAGACTCTCCCTGATTGTTCTTTCACTGTCCTGCTCTCCTCTTGCATTTTGGTTGAAATTTGATTTTCCGACATACTGCTGTCTGCCAGACTATCCTTATTGGTTGTGTACCCGTCTCTCCCAATGAACTATGAACATAGTGGCCAGCGATTTCTATACATCTCGGCCTCCTCTGCAGCATTTTGCACAATCCCTGCAGAGAACAGGTGCCAATAAAAGTTTGCTAGTATGGAATAAAATTCACAAATTGTGTAAAATCACTTCTCTAGATGGCTTTCTCTTGAATAGCTGAACCTCACCAGCATTCAGATAAAGCTCTTCACTGTTCTTTCCTGAGAGGATATGTCTTACTCCTTGGTAGTTAGGGATCACTCCTGGGTGTTTTTTGAAAAGGTTTTGATTTAGAGGATCTGTGTATGTGACTATGTGGGCTAAGCTTCTTAAAGGGGCAATCCAGCTGAGAATCACAAAAGAAAGCTGAGGCTGCTTCCTTTGCCAACCATACAAGCTGGTTTTTTATTGTTGCTAATGAGAGGCACTTGTGTTGACTGTCTAGCAGGAAGTATCTTAATCCTTTCTCATTAGACTCCTAAAATTAGCCTTGTTTTGCCCTGCCTGAGGAATCATGAGATGTGCTACCTTTCCAGTTTAGGTGGGATGACTGGAGAACTGAAGGTCCATACCTATGGTCTGGAAGGACATTTCTAGCTGGGCATATTAATCTATAAGCTTTCGGAGTGACCTGGGCTCCGATTTTGGTACTGCAGTGTGTTAACATTGCTGTCCTAAACACATTATGTAGCCAATTTGAGCCTCAGTTGTCTCATCTCATAATGGGGTAAATTATACTCAACTGAGGAATTATTGATATTAAATGGAAGAATGTGTAACAATTGCTATGTACGTAGGCATGCAACAAATACTGGTGAGTGTTCTTATAATTAGCTTCCTACTATATCAGTGCTTAAAGCCCTTCATCCATGTTTACTGAACACATCTCAACTATCACAAGTTGGGGATGAGACTGGGGCTCCTGAATTAAGTATCCAAGTTCTTTTTTTTATAGATTCCTGGACGCTGTGTTGTACCCTATCACAGGCCCTTTCTAGTGGCAGAAGCAATATGTCATTGGTGACTTGATTACATTCCAAGTCAATTGAAATTGGGACTTTTTAATCTCCTCTGGATCATGGATTCATTTCAAAATCTCATGAAAGCTATTAACCTTCTCCTAAGAAAAAAATTGCATGTATTCATGTACCTTTGCTTTTATCTTCTGGGGGTTGATGAGTCCCAGGATAAAAACCACTGGTTCCTGGATCTGCTTATAAACTTCTGGTTCCTCATGAGGCAAGAAGCCAAGAATAGCATAACAAAGTTGTACTGGCACAATAGAAGACCAGGAAGTTTAGGGAAAAATCGCCCGACCATCCCCCAATTCATTTTCCCTGCTCAGGACAACCTAGAACAGAGATGGCTACTTGAAGTGGGGAAGGGGGTGGTCTGATAACTTTTTTATTATATCTTGTTGAGAATTATTGTCAAACATATATGATATAAAAAGTTTCTGATATAAAACAACGATATCAAAAAGGTTTGCAATGAAAGTGAATATCCCAAGTTAGAAAGCCTCTTCTGTTTTAGCCATGGAAAGGAAGTTGCCCAAGCAGCAAGGTATACTGTTCACCATTTATCTTGGTCCAGGTGGTAGATCTGTGTGCAAGCTGACTTGCATTAATAAACATTAACACAGTGGATGTGGAAACATGTCCAGGCCTTGCTCATCAGTTCCCATTTTCATACTTCCTGAGTAGGTTGGGAAACGTGGAAGGACAGCATGAATTCAATTTAACAGTCCAGTAAGTGCCAAAGAAATGATCACATCTCTGAAACTAAGTGTTTCAAACAAGATTTTTCAGATGGTAAAGAAAAGACAAATCCCTTGTTTAGTAAACAGCAAACACTTTATACATTAATCATCTACCAGACATTAGGTATAATCAAAGGTTCCGTTTTAGCTCAAATACAACTTATGTTCCCTAATTAATTACTTACAGGACTATGTAGTTTGCATTTTTAAGTGAATTTTCTACTTCCCAGATGTCTTCCTACAGGGACACTGTGACCCTTAGTAGAGAGGCTGGTTCTCTTATCACAGTGTTTTCAAGGCCTCTTGGGGTGCAAAAAAACACAGTTTAAGTACCACCTGCCATGTTGGACCCAGTAAGGAATTTGTGAAGTTGGAATGCAGTTCCTGCATTTAAGTAGGTTATATTCTTGGCAAAGAGGCTGCAAGTTGAGATGATGTAATTCAAATTTGATTTTTTTCCAGAGAAACATTATAATGGAGTTATCTTCCTGACCAAGTGTCAAGTCTTAGTGGATTCACACAAATGAGGCTATCCTACTAGTAAGGAACTTCAAAGATAATCTGGGTCAGTCCTTTTCTTGAGTCAGAAAAGCGTTATTCTTACTGTTCAGATGAGACAAGGGAAATTCATTTAGAAGCTAAGTGTTCTGCTAATATGCCAACTAGGGGTGGGGCTTTGGAGGGTGAGGGAAGGATCTACGACAGCACTGTCCAATAGAACTTTCTGCAATAATAGAAATGAGCTATATCTGGACTACTCACTTCAGTAATCACTAGCCCCATGTGGCTATTGAGCTCTTAAAGGCAGCTAGTGTGTTGAGGAAACTGACTTTTCAATTGTATATAATTTTAATTAATTTAAATTTAAATATAAGTACCATGTGTGAATAGCACAGGTACATTAAACTGAATTTCAGTTCTTTTGAAAGGCAAGGACTGGGTGGCAAAATGAAAAGTATAACCAAGAGAATAAAATCTGATGAGATAAGTACCTCTCTGACTGAATTGGTTATTTTATAATGAAGTTTAAGGATCATCAATCTGCTGGTCAATACCAAGGAATTTTAGTAGTTTATAGCATGATAAAGTCTCAGAGCCATTTAACACATTTTATAGTACAGGGAAGAAAAGATACATGACAAATCCTAAGGGCATGGCCAAGTACCAAATCAAACATTTAGACTTAGGACAAGAAACAAATGCTATATCTCATGATAGAGTTAGGAGCATTTTAAAGAAAAATTCCCTAAGGATAATGGAGGAAGTTACCATGAAAAATTGTGGAATATATTTGGAAAAACAAACCCCAAAATGTTTTTGACTATGCACCTAGCCACAGGTCTAGAAGCAAAAACTATGCTTCTTGTAATTCTTTCCGCTAATTTGATTTTACTTCCAATTTAACATGTCTACTTAAAAAAAATCATAGTAAAAACATGAGACCAGTCTTCTTACAAATTTGTAAGTGTGCATCACAATATCGGTAACTATAAGCACAAAGCTCGCTAGAATTTTTTCATCTTACGTGATAAACTTTAGGCCCATGAAAGAGCAACTCCCAATTTTCCTCTCCTCCCAGCCCCTGGCAATCACCCTTCTACTTTCTGTTTTGATGAGTTTGACTACTTAGTTACCTGATATAAATGGAATCATGCAGTATTTATCCTTGTGGAACTTGCTTAGTTAGCACAACGTCCTCCAGGTTCATCCATTGTTGCTGCATATGACTATATTTCCTTACTTTTTAAAGCCTGAATAATATTCCATGGTATGTATAAATCACATTATTTATTCATTAGTCAATGGACACTGAGGTTGCTTCCACCTCTTGGCTATTACAAGCAATGCTGTAATAAAGGAGTGCACGCACCTCTTGGAGATCCTCATTTCCATTTTTTTTTTTTTTTTTTGATAAATACTCAGAAGTGGGATGGCAGGATCATATAGTTCTATTTTTAATTTTTAAAATTAATCCTCCATACTCTTCTCCATAGTGGCTGTGCCATTTTACACTCCTAACAATGTTAAGGCTCCAATTTCTTGAGATCCTCACCAACACTTATTATTTTCTATTTTATTTACTTATTTTTATACGGCCAGTCTAATAGGTATAAGGTGATGTCTTATTATGGGTTTGATTTGCATTTCTCTTATGATTAGTGATGTGATGTTGAATGTCTTTTCACATACCTGTTGGCCCTCTGTTTGTCTTCTTTGGAGAAATACCTATTTCACTCTTTTGCCCATTTTTATATTATTTGTTTTCTGCTATTGAGTTGTGAGAATTCTTCAAATATTTTGACATGAAACCCTTGTGAGATCCACACTTTGCAAATATTTTCTCCCATTCTGTAAGTTGCCTTTTTACTCTATTGTTTTCCTCACTGTACAGAGATTTTTCATTTGATATAGTCTTTCTTATTTATTTTTGCTTATGTTGCCTATGCTTTTGGTGTCATATCCAGTAAATCATTGTCAAGATCAAGGTCATAAAATTTCCCCCTATGCTTTCTTCTAGAAGTTTTATAGTTTCAGTTCCTTGCATTTAAGACTTTAATCCATTTTGAGTTGATTTTTGTGTATGGTACAAGGTTCCAATTTCATTGTTTTGCTTGTGGATGTACAGTTTGCTCAATATCATTTGTTGACAAGATTATGCATTCTCTATTGTGTATTTTTAGTGCTCTTGTCAAAGATCAGTTGACCATATAGACAGGGGTTTATTTCTGGGCTTTTTGTTCTGTTCCATTGGTCTATATATCTGTCCTTATGCATTACCATGCTGTTTTAATTCATTTTATTGGAGCTTCGTAATATGTTTAGAAATGAGGAAGGGTGAGAACTTTAGCTTTGTTCTTTCTCAAGGTTATTTTGGCTACTCGGAGTCCTTTGTGGTTCCATATGAATTATAGGATTGTTTTTCTTTTTTCTATTTCTGCAAAAAAAAAATACTGTTGGGATTTTTATAGAGATTGCATTCAATCTGTAGCCCACTTTGGGTAGTATGGGACATTTTATCAATACTGCCTTTCAGTCTACAAAAATGGAATGTCTTCCCATTTATTTACATCTTATTTCATTTCTTTCAGCAATATTTTATAAATTTAGTGTACAGGTCTTTCTCCTGATTGGTTAAGTTTAATCTTATGTATTTCATTCATTCTGATGCTACCGTAAATGTAGTTACTTTCTTTTTAAACATTTTTAAATGTTTACTGTTATGCCCAGAATTCGTGATCCCCAAAGACCACTAGGGAGCCGAGTCCGATGCAAAAGCAAAGAGCCTTTATTCGAGCTAGCTCGAGCTCAATCCCCTACCTGCACCGACGCAGCGGTGAGATACCAGGGAAAGAGAGCGAGTTTCAAAAGGACAAAGGTTTTATTGGGGCCTAGGGGCAGTTGGTGAGGTAATGGCTGTGGCCTCAGCCGATTGGCTGGGGAAGGGTCCTGGGGAAGGGTCCGAGTCCTGTTAGGCAGGTGAGGGGGGGTTACTCAAGGGGAGGAGGTGTGGTCAAGGTGAAGGACACAGAACAAGATGGAGTCGGCTGGCGTAGGCCCGCCCTTTCATTTACTTATTTTTGAGAGGAGAGAGAGACAGAGTGCGAGTGGGGGAGTGGCAGGGAGAGAGGGAGACACAGAATCCCTAGCAGGCTCCAGACTGAGCTGTCAGCACAGAGCCTGATGGAGGGCTTGAACTCACAAGTGGTGACATGATGACCTGAGCTAAAGTCAGATGCTTAACCTGAGCCACCCAGGTCCTCCTGTAATTGCTCTCTTAATTTCCTTTCGGATTGTTCATTGTTAGTATAAAAACAACAGATTTTTATTTGTTAATTTTGTAGTTTACAACTTTGGTGCATTTGTTTATTAGTTCTAACTTTGTGTGTGTGTAATCTTTAGGATTTTTTTTTTTTTTAACATGTAGATCACGTCATCTTTCTTTCTGATTGGGATGACATTTGTTTTTCTTGCTTCATTGCTCTGGTTTAGAACCTCCAGTACTTTACTGAATAGAAGCAGTGAGAGTGGGCATCCTTGTCCTATTCCTAATCTCAGAGAAAAAACTTTGAGTTTTTCACGGTTGGGTATGAAGTTAGCTATTCACTTTTGATACATGGCCTTTATTATGGAGAGGTACACTCCCTATATTCCTAGCTTATTGAATGTTTTTGAGATGAAGGGTGCTAAATTTTATCAAATGTTTTTTCTGTTTTTTATCAAATGTGAATTTTATTCTTTGATTTTATGTGATTTTTATTCTTTCCTCTGTTAATATGATGTGTCACATTAACTAATTTTCCTATGTTGAACCATACTTGCATCGCAGGGATAAATCTTAGTCATGGTATATGATGGGTTTTTTAAAGGTGTATTGAATTTTGTTCGTTAGTATTTTGTTGAGGCTTAATATGTATATATTTTTAACTTGTATTCATCAGGGATATTGGCCTGTAGTTTTCTTTTCTTATAGGGTCTTTTATGGCTTTGGTATCAGGGTAATGCTGGCCTCATAAAATGAGTTTTCAATTTTTTGGAAGAATTTGAGCAGAATTGATATTAATTCTTTAGCTGTTTGGTAAAATTTACCAGTGACGTCATCTGCTCTTGGGCTTGTCTTTTTTGGGGAGGGTTTTGATTACTGATTCAATCTCCTTACTAGTCACAGATTAGATTTTCTATTTCTCCATGAGTCAGTCTTGGTAAGTTGTGTGTTTCTAGGAAGTTATCAATTTATTCAAAGTTATCCAATTTGTTAGTTTGTAATTGGTTATAGTTGTCTCATAATCCTTTTTATTTCTATGGCATTAGTTATTAATGTCTTTTTTTTCTTTTTTTTGTGTGTGTCTTTCCTCTTTTTCTGAGTCCAGCTAAAGATTTGTCAACTTTTTTGATCTTTAAAAAAAAAACAACTCTTAGTTTTGTTAACTTTTTAAATTATTTTTCTCTTCTCTATTTCTGCTCTAATCTTTGGTATTACTTTTCTCCTGCATTTAGTTTGTTCTTTTTTTTTTTTTTTTTTTTTAATTTTTTGAGTTGTAAAGTTAGGTTGTTTACTTAAGACAATTTTTTTAATGTAGGCCTTGTCACTACAAACTTTTTTAGTACTGCTTTTGCTGCATCCCATACCTGTTGCTGTGCTATATTTTTGTTTTCATTTGTCTCAAGATATGTTCTAACTCCTCTTTTGATTTCTTCTTTGTCTTATTGGATGTGCAAGGTGTGTTTAATTTTCACATACTGTGAATTTTCCAGTATTCCTTCTGTAATTAGTTTTTAGTTTCATTCCATTGTGTCTGGAAAAGATGCTTGATATAATTTTAGTCTCTTTAAATTTGTTAACACCCGGGGCGCCTGGGTGGCTCAGTCGCTTCCGACTTGAGCTCAGGTCACGATCTCGGGGTCCGTGAGTTCAAGCCCCGCGTCGGGCTCTGGGCTGATGGCTCAGAGCCTGGAGCCTGCTTCCGATTCTGTGTCTCCCTCTCTCTCTCTGCCCCTCCCCCGTTCATGCTCTGTCTCTCTCTGTCTCAAAAATAAATAAAACATTAAAAAAAATAATAAAAAAAATAAATAAATTTGTTAACACCTGCTTTGTGTTTTATGACCTAACATGTGATCTATCCTGAAAATATTCCATGTGTGCTTAAAGAATATATAGTCTGTTGCATAGACCCACATCTCACATAGTTTTTGTTGCTTAAAAAGACAATGACATCATTATATTTAAAAATATATAAATTTTAGTTCTCACAAGAGCAATATCCTGTATTTGAATAAATGTTCATATAAACGTAAAAAAAAAAAAAGAATATATATTCTGTTGCTGTTGGGTGAAATGTTCTTTATATGTCTATTAGATCCACTTAGTGTTTAGTGTTGTCCAAATCCTCTGTTCCCTTATTGATCTTCTATTTGGATATTCTATTATTGAAAATAGAGTATTGACATCTCCTACTATTATTGTGTTGCTGTCTATTTCTCTCTTCAGTTCTGTCAATGTTTGCTTTATGTATTTAGTTACAGATACCCCTGATGTTGGGTGTGTATATAATTGTTATATATTCTTGTGAATTGACCCTTTTTTATTATAATATCTTATCTTTGTCTCTTTTAACAGTTTTGTCCAAAGTAAGACAGAAAAGTCTGTTTTTTGTTGTTGTTGTTTTTGTTTGTTTCTGATATAACTATGGCCACTCTTTACTCTCTTTTTGGTTACCATTCACATATAAATGTTTTTTTATCCTATCACTATCCGCCTACATGTGTTTTTAAATCTATAATGAATCCTAGTAGACACCACGTAATTAGATTTTTGAAAAAATTCATTCAACCACTCTAGGTCTTTTTATTAGGGAATTTAATCCATTTATATTTAAAGTAATTATTGATATAGAAGGACTTACTATTACCATTTTGTTAATTGTTTTATGTCTATCTTATAGTTCTTTTGCCCCTTATCTTAGTTTGTTTAGGCTGCTATAACAAAATATCACAGACTGGGTGGCTTATAAACAACAGGAATTTATTTCTCACAGTTTTTTAAGGATCTACCTCACAAGACTATGGGATCTGGCAAGTCTGAAATCTGCTGGGCAGTCTGGTATACTGGAAACTAAGGTAAGAACTGATTTTGCCATTTTGAGTCCAAAATTAGTAGGGTAGGTTGGAAGGCTGAAAACTCTGGCAGGGTTTCTATATTACAGTCTTGAGGAAAATTACTTTTTCTTTATGGAACTTCAGTTTTTCTTTTAAGGCCTTGAAATGAATGAATAAGACCCACTCACATTATTGAGGATAATCTTTACCTAAAGTCAACTTATTGTTAATATTAATCACATCTAAAACTATCTTCACCATATCATCTAGTTTAGACCAAATAATTGGACACCATAGCCTAGCCAAGTTGACACATAAAATTAACCATCGGAATATTCTACATTATATAAAATGACTAACCTAATGTCAGAGAGAATCAAAGATTGTCAGGGCAGAAAAAGACATGGGAGACCATATTGCTGAAGTCTTCATTTCACAGTTGAGGAAACTGAGGAGCAACAAGGTAGAGTGCGTTATTAGAGGTAATGTGGATTAGTAGATAGGACTTTGGAGTTGGAAAGATGTAAATATGAGGGTCATGTTCATCTTTTATCAGTTTTTTATCCTTTGACAAGATATTAGCCTCTCTCTGCCTCAGTTTCAACATCTGTAAGATGGGAATTATCTACCATCCTTAACAGTAATATTTGGTAAGAACAGTCTGTAGTAGAGAGTGATTGCTTAATGATTGAAAATTAATTATCATTATTGACATATCATGGGGTGATGATGTAGCTTTTAACTTGCTTAAGAACTTTGCTAGAAAGTAAGAAAGAGTATTGCCATCTTAGTTCTTTGTTCCTTATCACAATGGTGCTTTCAGTAATAATGTGAAATTATGCTAAATGTGATAGACTATCTAATCAATGGTGTATACTTTTATTTTTATTTTTTGTTTAATTTTTTTAACGTTTATTTATTTTTGAGACAGAGAGAGACAGAGCATGAACAGGGGAGGAGCAGAGAAAGAGGGAGACACAGAATCTGAAACAGGCTCCAGGCTCTGAGCTGTCAGCACAGAGCCTGACACGGGGCTCGAACTCACGGACTGTGAGATCATGACCTGAGCTGAAGTCGGACGGACGCTTAACCGACCAAGCCACCCAGGTGCCCCTCAACGGTGTATACTTTTAAATCCATGTATTCCTCACTTACAAATACTGAAATAAAATCAGCCAATGCAATGTTTTGTCAGTTGCAGATTCTTATCAGGGTTTGGAGATTCAGGAAAGTATTCCCAGGCAGATTTTGAAGAGTATGAGATACTGATCCAGGGCTGTTTGTTTTGTGGCTCTCTTTTTCTCATTATGAATGCACCTTTGCAAGCCTGGCCTTAGACGTCATGATACTGTCCTTTCTGCTTAGAATCAGAATGTCTGTTTTTGCTACCTTGAACCAATGGCTCACCAACTTAGCAGCTTCCCTGTGCTTGTGGATGCTGTATACAGAAACCTGAGTTGGCACAGACCGACCTAACTCTTACTTGCAAGAATTCTCCATTCTTTGATCCTTTACTGTGTTGTTGTTTTACAATGTCAAGAGCCTAAAAGCTTTGGCTTGAATGGTGGCCAAACACACAGACATTCAGGACTGAGTTTGATCCTTAATCCACAAAATCAAAGATTCCCCTCTCAGCCACAGGTCCTGCTTGTTGCCTTATAAAATTGGATTACTACTGTCACTAGAACACTGTCTTTTCCTTTTATCAGTCATTCTAAAAGCTTGACTATGAGTGTGCCAATAAAATAATGAGACAGCCCCCACCTCCCAACAAACATAGCAGAAAAACTGCCAACTGAATTTATCTTTGAAAGTCATTTTTCCTCAAACATTTTTGAAACTCACTGTTTAGAACTGTTTTTAAAATGTCTTGTAGTGACAGTTTTCACAAAAGAAAAAAAATTAGTGTTGTTATATTGTAGTCATAGGACATTCTTCTAGGCTCTACTGTATTTTTCCCCCTTCATTATTTTTTCCGCTCTTTTCTCCATTTCTTTTTGTAGGGTGGGAAGTGGAAGAAAGAATGGGAGTCAAGGCTAAGGAGTCAAAGAGGAGATGGGGGACCTGAATGGAGGACACCTCAGGAGGACTCCATGGGGTAATGCTTCTCAAACTTAAATGTGCACTGAAATCTTTGGGGATCATGTCAAATTTCAGATTCTGATTCAGTCGGTTAGGGTACAGATTGAGGGTCTATATTTCTAATATGTTTCTGAGTTATGTCACTGCTGCTGGTCCACGCTCAGTATTCAGAGTAACAAAGACACAGGGAAAGAGGGAAGCCACAGTATAAGAGCCACTATAAATGAGACATCTTACATGTTCACTCAGGCACTTCTTATAACAGCTCTGTAAGGTTACTTTTCCTTTGTTACAAATATGGCTGTAGACTCAGAGAGGTTAGGTAACGCACTGAGCTGGATTCCAATCTGGTTTAGTGTGATATCCAGGATTCCAGTTGGCCTCTCAATGCTGCCTCTCATTTTTAATATGTGTGCTGCCCTCCTTGCTAGTGATGCTCAGGCCCCAGCAAGGTGCCCACAGTCTGCTCCACAGAAGCTTCTCACAGCAGCTGCCCCTTTCCACTCTCACTTGTCCAGGAGCTTTGGTTTGGTTACAGCCCCCTTCCTTGCCCCCAGTCTCTTTTTCTCCTCCAAACATTTTACACAGTGCTGCCAGAGTGGTTTTTAAAATGCAGCTCTCATCAAGTACTCCCCTGTTTGAAAGCCTTCTGCATATATGACACACTCTTTGGCTTGACATTCAAAGATTTTCATGATACCATCCTTGCTTCCCAGATCTCTCCCACATATCCATTGCGTTGCAACCAAATGGGCTACTCCTGTTTGCTTGAACAGACCCTGAACTTCCTTGGTTTCCCAACCTTTGCGTATTTAATCTTTCTCCTGCAATCCTCAACTCTTCCTCTCAGCCATGTTAAGATCTTTTCCATGCTTTGTCTACCCCCCTAAGACAGATGCCAATACTCCTTTTTTTGGAAATTCTCAGATCCCTTTCCTGACAGCATGCTTCTTATTCCATCTCGGCAATATCAACCCCATTCTAAAGCGTGATGTATGGGAGACTTTGTGGAAATTGCCATCATTTAGTACTTGTGGAATCCTGCCCCCTGGGTATCAGGAGCCAAGAGAACAGAGCAAGCGCTAAGCAATATTTCATAAATTCAGTGATACTATAAAATTGAGAATCATGAATGAGATTAGATTGTAAGTAAACTGTAAGTTAAGTACTTTCAGAATATTAGCTCTTTAGTTTTTGTGGTTTTTCTTTTTTTGAGTTTTTAATGAGCTGACTAAAGCTCAGAATAAAACTATATGTTAAAACAGTATATAATGTGTCCAGTGCTCATTCTCATCATCACCTGTAAAATGCAACAAAGAAATCCCTTGTTCCTAGAATGGTAGGGGTATTTTCTGAATGTGCAGCCATGGGACAACTAGAACAGTGCCTGGCATATAGAAGAGGCTCACCAAATGTTGCTTTCCATCATTTTGTTCTCTAAATTAATTGTATAGGACTGCTGAGGGGATTTCTTTGATCTAGAAAGCTTACACAGCAGTGAGAAGAAAGCATTTGGTTTTAAGCATTTTTTTTAACTACCAGGTGTAGAAATATCTTGTGAAATAGAAAGTGGGAAGCCACATCTCCCTGGAAACCTTTTTGATATTCTTAGACAAATCAGAAGAGCAATGAATAGCCACCGGTAATAACAATAACTCACTAGGCACCATGTTCCTTTGTCTTGGCAGAATGTTTTGGAAAGATTGCCAGTCTTTGTAGTTCTCCTATAAAGCAATCCTCTTGCAATGATTCAGTTTAAGGGAAGATTACCTCTTCTTCACCTATGGTGGACATTAAAGAAGGAAGACGAAATACAGTACAGAAGCCAACTTAATAAGAAAATTATTCAAATCACCAGCCCTCTGTGTTACTAGATTTGACCTTCATGTCATTAGCATTGATATCAAGATAGAAAAAATTGTTTCCTATGTGCATTGACAACAGTGACCCTAAAATTAAAATGTGCCCAAGAGTCATCTGGGAAGGTTGTTAAAAATGTAACTCTCTGAGAAATTCTGATTCAGTAGGTATTCAGTATGACTTAAGAATCTAATATAAGTGGTTCTTGGATTACTTTACAGTTTTCATATACAGTTGAAGAAATTGAGGATCAGATTCTTAACCAGGAAAATAAAAATGAAAATGCCAAGTGATTTTTCAAAGTTTACATGGATAGAAATATAGAAGTGCCAGGATTCCAGCCTAGGTTTTTTATGTCAATCTGGCTATTTCCTCTAACTCACGGTTGCCTCTAATTATCTAGGGATGTGTGTCTCAAAATTAATGTACCTATAAATCAACTGGAAAATTTGTCAAAATGTAGATTCAGATACGGTAGGTCTGAGGAGGAGCCAGAGAGCCTGCATTTCTAACAGGCTCTCCTGGGTGATGCTCCTGCAACTGTTCTGTGGACCACACTTTGAGTTGCCAAAATGTAGGACATCGTTGGTCCTGGATTGAAACGTGTAAAGAAATGAGAGCTGGCCATGAGCTAAAATAAATTGGCGCTTTCTTACTCTGTAGCCTCTATTGTAGATAACACAGGATTGAGAAAATAGAAGGATACTAGATAAATAAGAATACAATTTAGTTGCTGAAAGGCCCAGGGGAATCAGGTGGTGGCCCTGGGTAAATCTCACTTTGCTTTTTTTTTTTTCCCCCCTCTTTGGTGTAGTTTTCATGGTGATCTGTCTCCCCGGGAAGCTATTGAGTGAGTCTGATGAAAGCAGATGATTGTTCCTAGAAATATGAGTGAAGTAGCAGGAAATGAAGATGTATGAGAAGAAATAGAACAGAAAGCATGGTTGGAGTTAATGTGAATTTTTTTAGATGATGAAATGACCTAAAAACAAAAATGAAATGAAAAACATTTATGTGTGTTCATAAGTATAGTTAACAGGGTTTCAAAAAATATCATAAAATTAGGTTATGGAATTGAGATTATTAAGCAGGAAAATAAAAATGAACACATAAAATTACCTGCTTCTTTTTCTAAAGTCTTTGAGACTAGTTATTTTATACATTTTCAGAGAAGGGAAAAGAAATAAAAATTGAAGTAGAATTACTTCTGCACTGAAGAAGAAGTATTTCATTTGGCATAAGAGAGAAATTCAGAGTCTCTAAAGTCTGAAAATAGTATATTGGGGGAGGATATAGACACAACATTTTTAGAAATTTTTAGAAAGTGATGCTTCTTTTCTGAAGAGCTTTAATCAATTAAGATTTGAGTTCCTATTATGTGCCAGACACCAGGCTGGGTACAGGAATACTGCAATGATAAGTTATGGTACCTCACATGAGACAGGAGACAGATTTGCAAATAGATAACTATAATGCAATGGAATGACTTACAATAGTGGAATTGTGAGCCAAATGTGGGAAGTCAGAAGAACTAATTTTGTCCAAGTGAGTTAGGGCAGTCTTCAAAGACATATATTTAATATAAGCATTGAAGGATCATAAGAGATGGCCTGAGGAAGCTTATTAATATTCACTTCAACAAGTATTATTTATTATTACATAAAATGGTTAATAAAAGTCTCCCTATGAAAGCTGACAGTCTTGAGTTCAAATCCCAGTCCCACTGTTTCATGATTGTATAGCCTTGGGCATATTATGTAATCTCTTTGAACCTAGATTTTCTCTTTTTAATAACAATATGGTATGCTCACTGAGGAAATAAATGAGATAAATGAGGAAGCAGTAAGTGCATGACTTTCAGTCTTCTAGATATACCTGTATTCTGATGTCAAGAGATTTAGATCCTAACTAAATTCCTGAAGACATAATTCTCTGAATGAGGTTGTTTCTTTTATGAATGCCACATTTGTTGGTTAAATTCTCTGTTCTAAGATTTCCATTCATTTCCTGATCTAGATTTTCCCTCATGATACTTGTACTGGCTTTAATAGTGTTCCCTACAAAATTCATATCCACACAGAACCTCAGAGTATGACTTTATTTAGAAACAAGGTCTTTGCAGATATAATAGTTGCATTACAGCGAGATCATACTGAATTAGGATGGGCCCTAAATTCAGTATGACTGGTGCTCCTATAAGAAGAGGAAAAGATGCACAGAGGCAAAGGAAGAAGGCCATGTGAAGACAGAGGCAGGGATTGGAGTCAGGCTGTCAAATGCCAAGGAACACTGAAGATTACTGGCAACCACCAGAAGCTAGAAGAGGCTAGGAAGGATCCTTCCCTAGGCTCTGAAGGGCCTTTGGAGGAAGCATGGCCCTGACATTTTGGAATCCTAGCCTCTAGTATTATGAGAGAATAAATTCCTGTTGCTTTATGCTAGCCAATTTGTGACGCTTTGTTATAGCAGCCCTAAGAAACTAACTTGACACCTATATGCCATCCGCCTTCCAGTTAGAGTCATGAGGTTAGTTCTAAAGTCACATGGTGGCTTTGCAGCATGTTGACTTGACCAGGCTGGGCTGCATTCCCTAGAATTCTCTTTCTTCCCTATATGTTTTTGGTTAAGGTGGGTCACATGAGACATCTTTGCACAAGTTTTGGGGGTTGCAGTTGAAACAGCAGTAGCCATATTGTTTCTGTGCTCAGAAGGTTAGGTCAGGGCCACCTGGTGCTCTTGTAGCCCATACACAGGGCTGTGGGGCAGCAGCCAACAGCTGCTCTACTTTCCCCTGGATGCTTCTTCAGCTTCTCTGACTCCCAGGCCAAGTACGTTTAACCCTGTGAGGAATGATCCATTTGTCTTGCAGGAGACTGTGAGAGACTCTACATGGGTTCTAGCTTGGCCTCTCTCCCCCCACTTTACATCCATCTTCCCTTCTGAGCTGCCTGGCCTGCAGTCATCAAGCTCCAGCATCAGATGCAAAGACAACAGCCTTGCAGAAATGATTTCCCAGCTAGCTCAACTTTGTAAAGTCAAATCCTTACAATACATTACTTTTTTGATTGGGACCTCACAGATATAGGCACGCTGTGCCCCAAAGTTTAGTCCCAAGCTTTCAGGCAAGATAATCACTCCCTGTCCACAGATGAGAGGGTTGTATTTTAAAAATCTGTGCACCTGAGGTTCTTGAACATACTAGGTAAAATGCCAAAGAGTGTTTTACGTGAACTTACCTTTTGGAGCTCTCAGCCTATAGGAAATTTAGTGGCTCAGCATAAAGATCCCCCATTTCCTCTCCCTCATGTTTGTGACTTTTTTTCTCCTTGCTTTGCTACCAGAGAAAAAGAAAATTACAGTCAGCTCCTACTGTTCCCTGCTTCTTCTCCTGCTGGGAGCAGTAGGCTCCAGGGTTCATATTCTGTTTTATAATGGCTTTTTCAGCCATCATTCGGGAAGACCTTGGCTCGACTGTCAGCATGGAGCGTGGCTGTCTGCAGCTGGAGCCTCAGAGGAGAGCCCCTGACTCTGCAGCGACAACCCCTTCTCTTCAACCTTGTGCTAGATCTCTTCCCTGAAAGCTGCACAATGTAATCAGAGACATCCTGATGCTGATGGGAAGATGAATCATGATAATGGGTGCTGCATTTTTTTAAGCTCCCATTCACTTTGTGCGTAAAAGCTGGCCATGACATTTGCAGCTGGCTCTACCAGGCAGTTCTTCTTGTGCCAGCACTGAGTATGCTCTCATAATATGGCCCACAATGAAAGCTTCATGCAATTATAATGAAGATCCTGTAGCCAGAATGAATGACTCCATTCACTGCAAACATGGAACTTGCTATGGATGTTCAATTGCATTTGATGCCTCCTGGATAGAGTAGAAAGGGAGGTGAATGGTGATGTCATCTTGGGAGAAAATGGGTTAGAATAAGCAAAAGAAGCCTTGCTATTCTCAATTTTAGTTCGCATGCCAGCAGAATGATGCCTGCAACCTGGCACTTTGCACCTCATAGGTCATGGATAACAGTCTTTCTTTCTTTTCTTTCTTTCTTTCTTTCTTTTTCTTCTTCTTCCTTTTTTTTTTTTTTTTTTTTTTTTACAGAATCATTCCATAGCTCCTTTTGGTCCATTGGGCAAAGCTCTAGTTCATTAACTTAGCATGTAGGCCCATTCTCAATCTAGCCCCAACTTAGTCTCTCTAAACCACTGACCATTTCTTTAGAATGCCATTTACCTGTATATTTCCGTGACTTTATTTACCTTAATTTTCTTGTCTCTTTTCTACCTTGGGTACTATTATTTAGGTTTTAAGAACTAGCTCAAACATTATTACCTTTGACATCCTCACATAAAATGAGGAATTGTTTCTACTGTGTTCCCCATAGACTTTTCATAAACTTCTACTATAATCCACAGTACAAATCATGTAATTATTGATTTATCTAACTTTTTAATTTTGTGTTTTGTTTTGTTTTTTGTTTGTTTGTTTGTTTGTTTTTTGTGGCCTTGATGGATTCATCAGAACCTAGAATAGTTCCTGGAGCCAATGTGGAATCAACAGCTTTTCTTTTTGAAGAGAATTGAATAGCATCGGAAAGAGAACAATTACCTTGGCCAAACATCGTTAAATTATGACTTTGGCTTCCTGGGTTCTAATCTCAATTGTTTATTTCCATTTGACCTTAAACTATCTTTAATGGCTGGTCAGAGCTGAGTGACACTGACAAGTATGGGAAGTCTCAATTTCCTCTTGCCTTGATTTCTTCATTTGCTAATTGGTGACTGTGATATCCACTCTTGCTAACTCATATATATGTTCTGAGAATCAAGTGAAATAAGAAATATAAAAATGATAACACCCCCTACTTCATTCCCCATCAAGAGAGCATACAGCAATGCTAGCTATTTTGAATAATGTTTTCCTCATACCTTCAGGGCTCACTAACTCTCTGACAATGGACTGTTAAAACAGGCTGACCCAGACAGACTGAGAGTCTATTCCTCTGCCACCCATGATTGGTAGGGAGGAGGTCCAGGAAGGCCAGCAGCTTCTGAAACTTAGAAGAATGAACTTTGGTGTGTGGTTTATTTGTCGTGGGCTTTTCCTGTTCATTCTCCAGGCTTGTGTCAGATACTTGGTCAAAATAGTGGTGATCAAGAGGAAGACATGAGTTTGAAATGCCAAGTCAGTTAATGGACTGCACTCCCTAAGAATAGTGGTACAATCAATAAACCTTTCTTGGGAGGCTCTGGAGATTACTAAGGGACAGTGGGGCTCTTCCTTGAAGAAGAAGAAGAGATTCTTATTGGTCCAAGATGGCCCAGCATTCTTCTTAGTTGAGGCCGGCTGCTTCTATCTCCTCCTCAGGTATGAGCTGGCATAATCATTTTCTTTGGCAATTAGGTTCAAGATAACCCAGGGAAAACTTTAAAAAGCAGAGAAAAATGGTCTCTGGTGTCGACATCCCCTTTATGTACTTTCTCCAACATTCCTACAGCCTTCTACTCTGAACTTGTAGCATGTAGGGGGCCTCGTTTTGGCCCTTAGCTGTCCAAATATCACTCCTTCCTGTTTGCCTTTCCCCAAGTAGTAGAAAAAGAATTAGTAGCTTATTGTTCTAATTATGAAAGATGATCACTGCTTAATAGATTAAGGTGTCTTTATTTCCTGTGTTTCCAGGCTTTTACTGGGGTAAAATAGCAAAATTTCAAAGCAGACTATAGTAATATAAACCACAGAAGAATGTTTTTCTCTGATAATTTCAATACCTTTGCTCATTAATAATTGTGGACATCTGCACATTAGATTATGATGTGTACTGTCAGAGTTTTAGTGCTTTTTCTTGTGTCTACAGAGAACAAGTGAATTTCAAACACTCTTAAAATGGAGATTCTTAAAAGCAGGAAACAGTTCATGCCTCTTGGGCAAGTCAAAATAAGATGATCACTGGATGGGAGGGGGGAGGCAGTGGAAGACATAAGATGAAGGGAACAGATTTTGTTTTCCTTTTGTATTAATAACCCAGATGGTCACACTACT
The DNA here is from genome assembly GCF_027475565.1 of Acinonyx jubatus. Lineage (NCBI taxonomy): Eukaryota > Metazoa > Chordata > Mammalia > Carnivora > Felidae > Acinonyx > Acinonyx jubatus. The sequence goes on along the minus strand of NC_069380.1, from coordinate 35,009,851 downwards.
GAAGACAATCACATCTTAATAAATTATTGTTACACTGGTAGTCATGAAGAAACTAAAAAAGAGTACAAAGAGAAGGCATCATGCTTTCTCATGTAGTTTAGTAATAAGAGTTGCCATAACATGATGCGTTTTCAACCGGTCAGGTAAAAATAAAATTTGCTAATGAGATATGACAAGTAAGGCACATGGAGAGAATTCACATATTAGGTACAGAAAAAAAATGAGTGTTCTAGTTATAAACCCAAGATATTTGTATCTCATCAGCAAAAAACAAGCTTACCAATAGGTGATAGCCTTGTTATATCAGTGACATCAAGAGTGTCTTAATTGTCATAATTCTGTAGAAATGCCTTCTACGTATGTTAGCAAAATAGATTAAAAATATCCGCCTGTGAAAATGAATGATTTATTGCTATTCCCTAGACAAGGATGGTTTCATTTAAAGTAGTAATAAACACCTGGCATTTGCTCATCTCTGCTTTTTCTTTTGTCCAGCTTCTCTCTCTATTTCATAGACTCTTGGTTGGAAAGGAATAGTAAAACGGTCACCTTGTTCATCCACTCATCTGATGCTTGGATCTTTTCCAAAGAAGAACAAACAGAAGGGCTTGAACTGCTCTGGCAAGTGACCTCCTGAGGTCACCCATTCTGCCTTTAGATGCCCCTGACTGCTCAGGGTCTCTTTTCTGCATCTCCTTCTCACTGGCCCTGGCTCTGCTCCCTGGGACTTCACAGGATAGTGCCAACCCTTCATGAAAACAACAGCCCTTCAAGTATCCACCAGGTCATGTGAGCCTTTCTTTCCCCCCTCAGACTAAACATTCTGTGTCCTTCCATCATTCCTCTTATGACAAAGTTCAGAGTCTCTTCACCCTGGCAACTTTCTTCTGATTGACCACATGCTTCTTAAATGTGGTATCAAAAGGGGAATGCAACACTTTAGATGTCATCTAACAAAGCAGAACAGGGCTATAATTTTCCTTAATCTATTTGAAATGAACATGTATTATGCTGCTTGAGCTCAAATTAACCCTTTCAAAGTCATATGAGATTTGATGGGCATCAGTGATTTTTTAAAATCACATAGCTGCTAAACAATGTCTTCACTCCATCCTATTCTTGTACAGTTGTTTATATGGATCCACACATCAGACCTTTCATTTATCCCTACTAAACTTAATTTTAGGTTTGATTCATTATTCTCGCCTATTACATTAAAAAAAAAAATACTTAAGGCAATGAGATGTCTAGTCCAATCCGAGCAGAAGTTGTAAAGTTGTTGAACCAAAGGAATGACAGGGGCAGAGCTCTTGACATTTCACTGCATCCTCTTTCCTTTTGTGGTCCTTCATTCCTTATAACAATCTCTGTGCTCTCAGCAATGCTGCCTTTTCCCTTTGGGTTGTTGAATGATTGATTTTGAAAGCCTGCTAACTTTGGCTTGGACAACTATGATAGAGCATTATTATGAAAGATGCTTTCTCTTTTCCTTTATAGAAGAAGTCTTGAAATGACATACATTCCCTGTCTAAGATCTAGTCTATTCTTGACCTTTTGGGAGACAAAGTTAATGATCATGCTGATTGGTCACCACTTGGCTCAACTGCAGTTGCCTTTGTAACAACAACAACAACAACAACAAACAACCTGTTTATAGTGTTGAGATTCAAGAAATATTAGTTCTGACCCTGGCATCATCTCCTTGAACAAGTGAGATAATCTCTCTAGGCCTCAGTTGCTGAAACAAAAAGGGATAGAGTAGGTTTCTTGGCCTCATGATCAGTGCTTTGTCTATTTCCAGAAATGCCATAGCTTCCTTATTATGGAAACATGTTTAAAATCTCGCTCACTAAAAACTGAGTCCTCTATGCTAAGGTAAGAGTTCTCCATTTGAAACCAAATACTTCATGAGAAAGTTAATACATTTAAATTAGCTACTAATACTTTAGAGTACAGCTTTTTGGAAGGTTGCCAATTAAATAGCTGAAGAAGATTTGCATTGGATGAGAGTCATAAAACAAAAGTGTAGGTAGGAGATAGTGGAAAAGTCCCACACCAGGGAATTGCCTGGAATCAGGAGGCATCATATGTTATATGGGGTATCTTGCCAGCTAGAGGTGGACTTAGAAGCTGTGAGTCTGAGTGGAAGGATGATGACAAATTATTGTAGGAACTGGAAGGGAATTAGGCAAGCAGCCAATTCAATCCCCTCATTTTACGGATGAGGAGACTGAGCCCTACGTGCCTTGCCCAAGGTCATACAGCTGGTTAGTGCTGGGGTCAGGTCCCTGATTCCTGCACCGTGCCTTTCCTCTACATCATGAAGACAAACTACACAATTTTGCTTAAAATGGCACGGCTCTCAGGTTCCAGCACCATGCAAAGTGAGCGAGATTGATGAGGTGGTTGAAGCAGTCTATTTGGGAGTAGAAAATGCCTCTCCCTGAGGCTGCACAGCCATTCTGTCAGTAATGTTTGGGTAAATGCATCAGTGTGGTTGGTCTCTGTAGAGATTGGCAGAGAACACGCAATATTCACACTCTTCTATTGTTCTTTGGTGGGAGCAGATCCTACTGATTAATTGGACTCAAAGTCCTGGTTGAGGGTATTCACAGAGTGATTTTCCTGCCAAACACGTAGTCCCAGATGAAGATAAATATCACCAGTCAAATGGATCCTAGATGAGTAGAGAATGTTCATGGAATGGTGTATGGAAGCTATTACCTGTGAAGTCTTTGCCACATCATCTTTGCTGTCTCCCAGGGCAGATGCGGAGTACTTTTGGTATTAGCATCTATGGAACTTTTTTCTGAAGGATTGCCTTTTTAGAATTTCTCTTGCAGCATCAAACTTGCTCATTGTGGCTGAATAATCTTTGGTCATCACCTTGTACCTGCCTTGCTATCACTTTAAGGAAAGGCTCTCAAGGACAACTCCTACCCAGGCCTAGCTCTGCAGAACTTGGAGCCAAAGAGAGTCTTATTTCTTAAGCAGCCATCTAGAGAGGTGCTTCTCAAACACAAAAGTATATATGAATCACCTGAGCATCTTGTTCTACTGTAGATTCTAATTCAGTATGTCTGGGATGGGGCTTGAGATTGTGTCTTTCAGACAAGCTCTCAGAAGATGCCAATGTTGCCGATCTGCAGACCACACTTTGAGTAGCAAGGTTCTGGCTTAGCCTCAGCCTGACTTGCAGAGACACTCATAAGGTCTGTCTGCTTACACAGGCTCTTCCACACTCCACTCCTAGAAGAGTGTTTAACCAGGACCTTCCTGGGCCCAGAGGGAAAATTATTGAGCCTATTATGCACTAGCAGTGAACATGGATCTTTGCACCTAAGCCTTCTTAATCAAATCTGCAATATTTGTGGGTGGGACTGTTTGCTTGCACAAACACCCTACACTTGCCCACAGTAATTAGGTAATTGAATTGCAAACAGTAATTAGCTGCCTAACTGCCTGCTTGTTCATGCAGGTATCCAATTTGCTTTTGAAATGTGGGCTTATACTGGTGAAAATGGAAGCTGCCGTTAAAGACTGCAGACACAATTAGGAAGGCCCATTGAAAACCTGGCTCTGAGTGAGCCGGCTGTTGCATACTTCTCCCTTATTATTTTTTTCCCTCCCTATTTCAGTTACTCTGATTACATTTTTTCTCTGTGACTTGGAGAATCTCAGTTCCATTGTGTTACTTAAGAAAAATGAGAGGTGGTATTGGATGCCTGTTTTCATGTCTTCGGGATAAAATTAAAAACTAAGTGTTGTGTAATAGAGTGACAGCTGGTCTGCTGCTTTCTTAGTGAACTGACAAGCTTGTTTACTTCCTGAGAGCTTGTCTCTCTGCACAGCCCATCATGAAAACAGGTGAGGGCTCCTGATGCCGTCTCTCCCACACAAGTGGGATACGTGCTCCAAAACAAGGCCCCCCAAACACAGTTCTTTTTTAACTTGTGTTCGTTTTCATGACAAAGAAGAAACAACTAGAAACCCGGAAAGTCTGCCTCTCTGAGGAAGCGAGTTTGTGTCCAGCCTTCCCAAGAAGCTTCAGGGAGGATATTGGGCAATTTCCTTCCACCTATTTGGAACTTTTAATTCTTTTAAAACATGACTCACAATCCACTCTACTCGCTTACCTCTAATGTCTGAGATTCCAACTCTCCTGTATCCTGAGCTCTGGGTCCCTGAACATCAGCGTGCCAAGCTCTGCTGAGGGCAATATGGTTATCTAATTCACATCACACCCTGGGGTTCTTCTGAAGCTGCTTCTAAAGGGTGACCTTGAACCTGCTGACCTACAAAACAGTGTTCAGCTAAGCTGGCCCCTCCTTTAGAACAGGTGAAAAATCTTTGGAACACACAGTTATTCCTAATGTAGAACAATGGAGCGTTTTAGTTAGCATACTGCAATCTTTGCAAGTTATATTGGGACAGTATTCATTTACTAATACTGCATGCTGAGTCATGGGTCTTTTCAGTTCTTTCATGTAACAATAGTTTTGACTCGACTTGAGTACGCAGGCTAAATTTTTAGAAAAAATATCTTGCAAAATCTCCCCCGCCTTTTCTTTTTTTAAAAAGTAATTGGCACGAAGGCCATTGTGTGGTCTCCATCTATAAAGGATGTCTATAAAAGAGGACTTAGAAACATTTAAACTAGATTGTTGAAATCCATTTAGTTTTAATTTCATTATGAAGTGTACTACAGGGCCAGTGGTCAAGGCTGTTACTAGAGCTTTCAGAGGTGGAAATCTGAGGCATCGTTAGGAAAAAATTAAAAGGAACAAAAATCAAGGGCATTTTTATATTCAGTGCAAAAGAAAACACTCAGATACGGAAAACCACTGACTATTAAAAATAATGACTTGGGGTGCCTGGCTGCTTCAGTCGGTTGAGTGTCTGACTTCGGCTTAGGTCATGGTCTCACAGCTTGTGGGTTTGAGCCCTGTGTCGGGCTCTGTGCTGGCAGTTCAGAGCCTGGAACCTACTTCAGATTCTGTCTCCCTCTCTCTCTGCCCCTCCCTGCTCGTGCTCTCTCTCTCTCTCTCTCTCTCAAAAATAAACATTAAAAAATTTTAAAAAATAATGAGTCAACTTAGATGTTAAGATGAGAAATCAGAACATTAATGACGATTGCTCCCATAAGATAAAGAAGTAAAGTGTATAATTTTAAGACCCCTCCTCTTTTTTCACAATAATCTCCAACAAGCACACTAAAAGTCTCCTTAATACTGTTTCTTATATATTAGGGGCTGCAAAAATCCTGAGGGCTCCTCAGAGAGTTTCCTTTTGAATTGATTCTTTGAAGAGAGGGGAATGAGCTTTCCTAGTGTATAAATCTGACCACAGAATTTAACCTGGTCCTTCCTCTTTATCATTCCTGGAGTCACTTTCATTTGGTGTTCATCAGTTCTCTGCTGGACCATGGCAGTCTCACTGAATCAGTCATCCCCTCATCTTTTTTTCTCCTCTCGTGCATACTATCCATACGGTCACCAGAATTATTTCTTTAAAACAAAAATCATCATGTTACTTGAAAGGTTTCCTGATGCTCAGAGATAAAATCCACATCATAGCATGGAAGGCCATTCACAACCTGGTTCCAATCTCTTTAGGCAGCTCTGTCTTGGCAACCCCCTACCTGGCCATGCACCTAGCACCCTCGTCATATTAGACCTCTCAACATTCCCTCAATGTCCTGTGTTCTCATTACACTAGTTTACTTGGTCCAGTGATCAGGGACTCAGACTGGGATAAAAATAGGGATCAGTTGTAGGGTATGGTCAAGACTCACAGGAAGGGAAGAACTTATGGGCAGATAATTGGGAGTGATGGTACTTTAATCCTTTCAAAGGTTTATTGAGTAGAAAGAACACTTGTCTAAATAAGCTCAGTGCATAGCAGTTATCCATATCACGTTGCTTTATAACCAACATTCAAGGAATTATATTAGCCTCTTGGCTACAGAGCATATGGAAGTCCAGATGGGTGTAGGTTTTTTTCCCTTTTCATTTTGTTTAACTTGTGCTGACGGTATCAGATTTTCCATCTCTAGAGTCATAGCTTGTACTTGTAAACACAGTGAGTTCGGTGAAAGAGGAGAGGGAAGGCAAAAAAAGTGTTTTATGAGGGGAGGACAGCATTCACCTTCCTTCTTAATGTCTAGTAATACACAGGTATCTGTGAAGATCAGCTCCTCTCTAGCAGGAAGAATTCAAGGTTTGGCGCTCTTTAGGAAAGAGACAGTTTATAACATCCACAACTTCATAGAGCTGAAAGAATATTTTGATTGAGTTAATTTTTTCTTTCAGATAATCTATAATCTGGAAACGAGAGTGAAACTTTTGGAACCAGCATCCAATCTTTCATTTTGCTGTTTATTCTGCCTTCTCCTTCCCGCTACCCTACAGGTCAGGGGCCCTTGGTCTCCTAGCAAAGAGAAGTGATCTTCATCTCCAGGAAGCTGGAGAGGAGAGGAAGGTAGGGATCATTGCTGACAGTGAGATCCTTCTTGTAGTTGAGAGATGTCTCTCACACTTGTTTCATGCTTCTTTCCTGGGGATCTAGGCAAACAACGGGAGAAGAGGAGTCCTTCCACAAGGAAATAGGACCCTGAAGGTACACAGACTTTATGTTTTCATAGACCACAATAAAAATGCACATGGAAAGTCTCCTTATGGCCACACAGTATAAGTGAGCACGTGTTCACCCACCAATCAGGAGGGTACTTTGAGTCACTTTCCTGAGAAATTTATTAAAATGGATACTGTCAGATATTTAATTAAAAGAAGCAAAAATTACCTGTACTATATAAAATAAAAAAAAAAAAAAAAAACAACACATGTACCCTTACTGCCAGCTGCCATCTTGTGAGGGCCCTTTCATGATTGGCACTCAGAAGACTCAAAACAGAAGCAAATTCACTCAATAGAGAGTCAGTCATGTTTAGAGTTGTCTCCTTTGGCTAGATAAGACTGTTGCAAGTAGACTGTATAGAGAAATGGGGGAAAAAGTAAAATATCCATTATTTATGATAAAATCAAACTGCCTTCTTCCAGCTAGAATGGGCAGAAAATCTGAATCAGATTACTCAGAAAAACCAAAGGCAGTGATTTTCAAAGCACACAACTTGCCTCACCTACAACTTTGCTAGCTCTAGAGTAGGCTCTAAAGGAGGGGAAATATTCACTTATTCGGTAGGTTCTAACTGACTGATTGCTATGTATCCACCACCATGCCAGGAATTGGGAAAATCTAATGAATGTGCTAAATCTCTGTTCATATGGGGAGGGGGGTGGCATTGTCTCTGGTGAGAGGTATAAACAAGGAGTATGATGGTGGCCAATCTACTTGGAGATACACTATTCAGGTGGCTCCTAACTGTACCAGACACTGTGCTAGTCAAGATTTTGAAATCTACCAGTAGGTCCTATATTCTAGTTTGAGATTTCAAAGGCTTTGACTCTCATAACCTATACTGCATTGATTTATATAGTCATTTCATTTTTATTTCAAGAACAGAAGGGAGATGCTGGCAACCTTCAAGTACTGAAGAAGGTTATGCTGCCTTAGCAGTCCATGTTTTGCTAATTTTTCCTCCATTCAGGCGGATCATAGAGTTGTAGCTTGTACAGTTGAATTAGATGCCACCTACATTTATCCTTCAAGCAGGAAGAATGTGAAAACTTAATAAACAGGGGAGTGATGATCTCTGAGACTAACAAATGATTCCCACTTTGCTTGCTGTTATGCCAGAATTATTCTCCCCCACCATAATTCCTATGTTGAAGTCCTAACCCCAGTGTCTCAGAATGTGACTGTGTTTGGAGAAAGCACATTAAAGTGGTAATTAAGTTAAAATGAGGGGGTTAGGCTGGGCCCTATTCAATCCAACTAGTGTCCTTATAAAAAGAGACGATTAGGACTCAGAGAGAAACATCAGGAGTGTGTGTGCACAAAGACCATGTGAGGACACAGTGAGAAGGTGGCCATCAGCAAGCCAAGGGTAGAGGCTTGGAATAGACTGTTCCCTGGCAGCTCTCAGAGGAGACCAACCCTGCTGACACCTTGATCTTGGACTTCCAGCCTCCAAAAGTGTGAGAAAATACATTTTTCTTCTTAAAGCCACTCAGTCTATGGTATTTTGTTATGTCAGTTCTAGCAAAAACCAATATACTCGCCTTTGTATCTTTTGAATATTCTGTGGTTCAGTAATTTGATGGACTAATCTTTCAAAACAGAAGAACCATACATCTCCTTAATTCCCATTCAGACAAGGAAAGGTGCTTGAATTATTCTTCTAACATCTCTCATGGTCACTAAACTGGACACATCATGAGCACTGTATTTACTATTTGGCAGTCTCCCAGTTCCAGGGGGCACTGTTAACTTTGTCTCACATGGATTGAGTTCTTTAAGAGTAGGACCTGAAAAATCTCCCAATATTTGATATTTTAATATTGACATGCTTGAAGAGAGGGCTCAGAAATAAATGACCACTTCAGATCTGTTCTGGCTCAGTGATCCACAAGCATATATACCTTGAAAGGATGTTGATCTTCTTCAAGGCTTTATATAAATTCAAAGTAGTTAGTATTTTTAAAATATCATCTGCCATTAAAATTATTTTTTCTATCGGATGCGGTTGAAAATCACATAGATAATACTTAATGATCAGGAGATTGACATGTAAATCACCATTGTTTGAGAAAGCTCACTGATGCAAAGATGTAATTTTCTCTCTCCTCCCCAAACCAGTAAGAAAGCAAATAACAACCTTCTTATAGTCCTGTGGTTAATAGATTGAAGATTTGTGTGTGTGTGTGTGGGGGGGGGGGTATAAAAATGCTTTTTTTTCTTTTTTTCTGGTGCTTTCTGGTTGATAAAGTGTTAGATAACCCAGGCTTTTTACCGAAATTCATTTCCTCTGCTTAATGACTAATTGCGGCAAAATAGACATGGCTTCAAAATCATGTCTTTTCTATTTGCATTTTTTTCCTTCTGATTCTTAGATTTAAAATTCCAGTTGTGCTAGAAATCATGATATGTCTAACACTTTTTGAAAATTATATAGATCAAAAGAGAAAGCATGTTCATAAAAAGCTTTGATAGTCTCCTTCTAATAAACCCCCCTTTTTAGACATTTTTAATTTATACAGAAAAGCAATGTTCAGCTGGGAAACGCTCAGATATTGTGCTTTAAAGCCTTAATTTATGTGATCAGCTTGATCCACATGGTGCACATTATCCCTAACTTGTTGGCAGAGGGAAAAATTTAGCTTGATAATATTTTCTACCCTTTGTGAAAAGAAAATATGCTTATTAAAGAACCTGGGAGGCAATGCTGGGCTGCTACTAGCACAGGGTCTAGCCTGGTGTGTGCAGAGTTGCTGTGGGGTGCTAAGGAGACCTTTACGTGTCCAATTTTCTGCTGGTCTGGTCCCCGAGGGATCGCTAATTCCCTTTTTATGCTATAGCGAAATCCAATAGCAACAAGGACAACATCTATGTTCGATAGGTGTATCTTTGTCAGCTTACATTAAATAATTCATTATAAGTGTTTGAAGGGCTGAAATTAGACTTTATTAAATATAGAAGTAGACATCATCCATGTTCCCTGATGAAAGCAATCCATCCCTTTAATGATTCCTCTCTCAAAGTAGTATTGTCAGTACTTTTAATTTTAATTTTTTTAAAGCATTTCTTACAGGTTATAGGTTATGGTTTGAATCATGTCTCCTCCCAAAGATGTTGAAGTCCTAAACCCCAGTACCTGTAAATGTGGCCTTATTTGGAAATAGGATCTTTATAATGATCAAGTTAAGATGAAGCCATTAGGGTGGGCCCTAATCCAATACTCCAACATGACTGGTGTCCTTATAGAAAGGGGGAAATTTGAACACAGAGACAGACATGCACAGAGAGAAGATGATGTGAAGACACAGGGAGAATGCTATCTACAAGCTGAGAGGCTACCAGAACAAGATGAGAAGCACAGAACAGATTCTTTATCATAGCCTTTAGAGGGATCCAACCCTGTAGACACCTTGATTTCAGGTTTTTTAGCCTCCAGAGGTGTGAACCAATACATGTCTGTTTTTAAAGGCACCTCAGTTTTGGTACTTTGTTACAGCAGTTCCAGGAAACTAACACACCAACCGACTAGGTCTACTCCACCAGGGTTAGGGTATTTCCACAAATTTAAAGTCTTTGCATGGATTCCATGTGCTCCCACATTAAGTGATCACTTCATTTAAAATGGCACCATGAGACATTTCTTATCTCTAATTTTTTTCACCTCAGCATTTACTGTTTAACACAATATATGTTACTTATCTTTTTTTGTCATCTCTCCCCTCACTAGAATGTGAGATCCACAAGGGCAGTGATTGTTGACTATTTTGCTTCATAATTTCCCCAGAGTGTACAAAGCTAATGCTCAGATATTTGTGAAATGAATGAGTAAAACAATTCATTGCTTCCTCATCTCACTCCATCACAAGGAAACGTCAACACCTATGTTACTCTGAATACAACCATTCCATGAAGACCACTGCAAAGGGGAAATGAAAAGGAGCAATGAAAGTGTGTAGTTTATTTTCATGTATGATTTTTTTTTTGTTCGATGTGTATGTACTTTGTTGGCAAAGCATCAGATTCAATAAATGAGATTGTTTTTGCAAGGTACAAAAAAAGAAAAAAGAAAGAAAAGAAAAGAAATGGTGTTGCATTGGTGATGCTGGGAAATCTGCCTAATCTAGGATATAGTTCATTTGAAGTTACAAGTAATAGGAGAGTAAGACAGATCTTTTCATCGTTCATTTCTATTCATTCCTATACCTTGGTGTCAGCCCATTTCAAGTCTACGAGATTTCAGTAATTTTTAAATAAGTAACATTTAATTCAGAAAGGACAGCACAGCAATTTTGAATGTTCATGTTTTTCTCTGAAATCTCTGCTTTTAGATTAATTGCTCATAGGGAAAAGTCATGGATTTAGATTCTGCTCGGGTTCAGATTTTCATTCAGTATACTTCAGTAGGCAACACTATGGATGAGTGTTCGTTTTCCATGCCTGTGACATAATGGTCTCTTGGGAGAGTGAGCAATGCTCCATAATCCTCGTCCCTGGGGGCAGGATATTCTTATCTTTATTTGGATAAGGTTATGATATCCCTGGCTGAGCCCCTTCTTTAATCTTGTCTAACCTAGAATAGTATGTTCTGGGCTGCCAAGGGTTTTGTTTAATTTTTCTCAGGGTTGGTTCAATATAGTTATACCTATCTGGTCACCTTATTTTTTATGCTGCTTATGCTAAAATTTAAACCTTTTTATTTTATTTTTTTAAGTTTATTTATTTATCTTGAGAAAGAGAGAGAGAGAGAGAGAGAGAGAGAGAGAGAGAGAGAACACAAGCGGGGGAAGGGCAGAGAGAGAGGGAGAGAAACAATCCCAAGCAGGCTCCGCACTGTCAGCACAGAGCCTGATGAGGGGCCCAAACTCACAAACTGCGAGATATGACCTGGGCTCAAAGAGTTGTAGGTTATATTTCCAATCCCAGAACAGAGAAGTGCAATGGTCTGGGATCAGAAAGTCTTGCTACTTGTATATATGGACTTGGGAAAACTATCTAGTCTTTTGAAACCTATGAAAAGGAATAACAATTGCTAAACCCTACAAGATTATTATTCAGAGAAAAAATATATATAGGGTTCTGGAATGTGATAGGTGTTCTACAAATGACAGAGATTGCTATTTTCCCTGTAGGCTGGCAAATTTGACAATATATTTACCTAACCTACAGGCCCTAGGCTGCTCAGATTTCAGCAGAAATATTCACAATGGAGCCTTTCCTCCCAGGTTCAGGCAGCAAGGTCATGCCTCCAATCTAATTTGACTCTTCCACATTACAGATGTGGGTGTGATTCTGTGCAAGAAATTTAGCTGCAGGTGCCAAGGGGAGAAGAAAGTATGTGTGTGAATGTTCAGAAAGAGGCTTGAGAACTCTTTGATAGAGTCTTTCAAAAAATCCCACTTGGAAAACTCCCCAATGACCACCACCACCACAACAACCCCCCCCCCCCCACACACACACACAACACCTCTTGCTTTGATAGTTGTTGAGATTGTCCCAAACCCACAGGGGATTCGTGCATCCACTGCTGTATCACTTAGAAACACTTAGTACATCCTTGAGCAACAACCTCACGTGTTTTTCTCAAACTGCACTAACTCCCAATTCCGCTGAGGTGGGAGGATGTTCATTAAATAAAGCATTTTGCTAGCATACAGAGAAAAAGGAAATCAACTTGAAAGATAATTTATGAGCAACCTTTTGTAGTGTTTGAAAATATGCCAACACATCTAACAAAAGCTACTCAGGTTTTTATGGATTTTTTGTTATTGTTGTTTGTCATTTTGGTATGATAACCACCTGTAGTCGTTAACTCTCCCCACTGAGAGCACAAGGTCTCAAACATCTGCCGCTGCAGCCAAAATGTCCCTCAACAGACTTAAACTTTATATCCCTGAAATTGGACTTTCATCTCCCATTGTTGGAATTATGCATATGTCTCCTTTAGCCTGCTGCCTGGCTATTCTCAACTCCAGTTCTGCATTTCCTTCTCATCCTTGTAACTGTGCTTTGTTTTTAGGTATTCCCAGAAGGGTCATATCTCTCCTGCTGTCAGACTTCAGGCTCGCTGAGGGCAAATACGAAGTTTCCTCCAATTTTATGTCTCATTCTGCACCTAAGAGAGTGGGGACTCAGTAAATGCTTCCTGAATATATTCTGCATATAGTTCTATGGACACAGCAATATTGCACAATAACAGATACAGGAAGAAGGAGAGGGAAGAAACGAAAAGAAATGGTTGGTTGTCTCCTTCAATGAAATGATTTTATATCATCACGTGTCGGTCAAGGTCCTAAATTTTCACAGCTATCTGAACTATCCATACTTATACTAAAGGACGAAAACCCTATGTTTATATGTAGGAGTCTTTTTCTTCCACCCTAAACATAAGTTCTCAAAATAAAGGATTCTAGATTGAATTTTCCCCTCAAATGGTCTATCCTGGAAATCTTCTCTTTCCTAAGCACAACGCTGGGTATTTACAGCTGCTACAGCTCATCAGTCTCACCCCGGTATATTATCCTGAGAGATGACAATATTGAGTCTCAGAGGTTTTGAAGATATTAACATTCTAGTATGATGCTTTTTTTTTTTTTTTTTTTACTGGAAGGAAACTGATGTAATTTGACCTTAAAATATGAAAATGTGATCTTCCATTCAGACCAAACAGAGGATCTGTATCTCATGGACCACATTTCCTGTAAATGTCCTATGTGTGTTCTAAAAGAGTATTTTTCATGGTCCCTAAGTGAAACTCAAATTGTGTGGGCTCAGAAACGTTGTTTTTCTTTCCAGAATATCCTAAAGGCTTAAAAAAATATTTACAAGTATGAACCTCAATATGAATGTAATTTACCATCTGGGTGGCAGTTATTCTGACTAAAGAATAAATGTTTTTATTTTCTTTAGATACAGATATATTATTCACATAAATAATGACAATTATACTAGTATGTTTATAATATCAAAAAATGTAGAATATTAGACAAAAATACAATTGTATAATTAAACCCACGTATAGCTCTGTGGGAGACCCTGGCAGGCTGGAGTCACTGTCCACTGGCTGTGTCCAGGCTTAACATGGGCAATTTCTAAATAGGAAACCAGATGAAGCCGGGGAAACCAGAATTTATTGGTTTTTCTTAATTTAAGACATAAGTGATCAGGACATCATCTGCAGTCGCCAAGGACAATGCTGCCCAAGGCCCCTTTTTAGGCCTTTTGAGATAGCCCTCCTGGCACTCTTATTGAGCTTAGAAAAGATCCAAATTAATCTGGAGAATGAGGCGTGTTTCTAATGTCAGGTCATTAGAAATGGGAGGGAATGGAGATCTGCACCATTCCTTTGCTGCAGGTTCAGGACTCCTGACAATGTCCACTTTGTGTTCAGAGAGGCAGAAAATAAAGAATGTAAAGAAATCTTAGTGAGCATTGTCTTTTCGAGCTCATTTAACCTTATGATTGAGTCCAGGGGATGAATGTATTTATGTGAGTGTGTAACAGTGTATGTGTTGTGAATGTGTGTGTGATATACACGTGGTATATATGTGTGTATGCCAAAGTGTGTATGTGATGCTAGTTTGTGGCATGTTTGTGTGTATATATATGAGTGTATGTAGTACATGTGTGTGTCGAGTATGATGTGTGTGATATATGTGCGAATGTGTATGTGTGGTATATGGGTCTGCGATGTGTGTATGTGTGGGTATGTGTGTGTGTGTGATGTGTGTGGCATATGTAGTCATGTGGGGGGGGGGTATGCGGTGTATGGGTGCTTATGTGCAGTGAATACATGTAAGTTTTGTGTGTGATATGTAAGTGTGTAGAGGGTTACTTGTAAACATGTTTTTACTGAAAGTACCTCCAGTTTTTAGCCCCCAACCCGTAATCCATGCTCCTCTTGGCTCAGGGTTATCTTTCTAAAGCACAAAGCTGAATCATCCCTGCTAAAAGAGAGAGAGAGAGAGAAGGAAAAGAAAAGGAAAAAAAAGTAGCTCCCCAAGGTCTAGGGATGGCAATCGAGGGCCCTTTCTCAGCCTGGCTGCAAGCTACTTTTCCAGCCTTCAGTGTCGGCACCATCCCACCCTCTGCATCTCATATGCAGTGTCTAGGGAGGCAGGCAAGCACTGGCTTCAGGGGAACTTAGGAGCACCGGCTGGGAGCCAGACTGCCTGAGTCCTATTTGCCATTTACAAGCTGCTTGACTTTGGGCAAGTTATTTGATCTCTCTGAGCCTTAGTTTCCTCCCTTATACAGTTGGAATGATGATAGTACACCTTCTTATTGGAATGAAGATGCCTTTGTGAGGATGAGAAAGTTAATATGCAGAAAGCACTTAGAATGGTGCTGGGCACCAAGTGAATGCCATGAAAGATTTAGCCATTATTTACATCCCCCCAGGACTCATGCATTGGCCTCCTTGTTCCTCTGGAATGCCTTTCCCCTCCATACACATATTAAAATCCTTCCTGGCCCAGCTCAAATATCATCATCAAAGCCAACTGCAACAGTTGAACTAAGGAAGTATCACAGGTTAGTGGTTTAGTGCTTGGGTAGGAATCAGGGAGTTCTGGGGCCAAATCCATTCTTTATTCTACATGAACAACTCCTTTTTAAAGTGTAGTCTTTTCATTAGTGAACCGGATGTACTACCAGGCCTTCCCTCTTGGGTATTGCCTGTGTTAAATGAGCTAATGTATGAAAAGCATGTAACCATCCTCTTCATTTTGCATTTCCCTGGCATTTATTTTTCTTCTGGACACACAGACACACAATTACCCACCTTGTGTTATACTTGCTTTGCGCATGTCTAGGTTATATCAATTATTTTTTTCCCCTCCATTGCCTAGTCCAGTGCTATGTTCACAATATGCCAGCAGAAAACATTTGTAGAAGAAACAAATAATGAGAATGAAAGCAGAATCAGAAAGTGAATCTTGAACTTGTAGGGTCAGCCTAAAAGCCATTACTGTAAGAATATATAACAATATTGATAAACATTCAAAGAGCTGCCTTTAAAAGTTTCATAGCTCAGAGATACCCTGAAATCTTTGGAAGGCAAAAAAGACTTTTAAGAACCTACTTTAATTTGTTTTCATCCCCCATTTCTTTTGTTGTCATGTGGTGAGGAAGGCTGATTCTCAGGGTCATTGCAAATTGATTTTGTGCTGTGCACTTAAAAGAACTGAAGTAGGTTCTTAGAGTTTTGTTCAGTATTATTGCTCCTAAGGATTCTCATTCTGATCATTGATTTAATTTTTTTTCTTTTGGTAATAGCTTTTTGAACTACAACAAAAAATTATTTTAGCAAAAATATTAGCCCTGTGGATAATTGCTATGGGATTTTTTGGTGTTGTAAATGTATGTGTAGATATGTTATAATTCATATGATTCTCAAAAATCAAATTTGTTGAGTGCAACAAATGTGATATGTTTCTGGTAGTTATGTTTTAAAATGCCTTTAAAGGTCTTTGTATAATTTGTTACGGAAATTTTTACAATCTGTAGTAGTAGTCAAAATGTGGAAGCTAAGAGGGAATGTGTATAAGATATTATATTTTATCATTTGTATACCTTAAAAAGAGTCTTTTAAAACTCTTATTTTCTTCTTACTTTTTCTCATTATACTTGAAAAGGGTTTTCAGTTTGCCTGTTAACAGTTTATAGCAAAATCCAACAATTGCCTTTGTAAATATCAGAACTGGTGCATAAAATCCAGAGGGACCCAATCTTTAGCAGGCCGAGTTGGTCACTGGGAGATTGATTTTATGAATTGGTATTCAAAGTATTTCTTGCTCTGATAAAATGTAGCTTCTTCTTCCACCTGAATAGGGTTCTATAATCCACCATTTTCTCAGATTCTTCAGTTGTTTTTTCAGATAATATTCTGCTGGGAGCCTGTGTCCAGCCATCCTATGAAACAGTAATAAATGGACTGTTTGCCCTTTGCTGTGGTTTTAGTCAGCACCTTGGAGAGTAGAGGTTAAACCTTAAAAAAAGAAAGTGATGGAAAATAAAAAGGGAAATTTCACAAGGTGATAAAAAAATCATTCCAATTATAAGTGGGGGATGTATACAAATGGTCCATTGATGAAATGACTTTCCTTACTGTGTGAAAATTAAAGAATCCCTGGACCCAAACCCCTTTAATACCCACAAACAAGACTTCTGCCACGGCAGGAAGTCAATTATCTCCATAGCAACCAAAACAAATAGTGAATATTGCCTTAGCAGACAAGATGGATAAAAGGTGCATCTAAAATTAATTTATGTCTTGGGATCAGACACTTGAGATGAGAGAACTGGTCCATAAAGTACCCAAGAGGAGCTATTAAAAGAGAAACAAAATAAGTCCCTTGTTGGGTTCCCAAGGGAGCTGTGGTTGGAGCATATAAATCCTTTTTGCTCTGCCTTTAAGGGGAAAAGTTGTCAATATGTCCCCATTTACATGGCAACTTTGATGATGGCCCCCTGTAAATCTCAGGCCTGCCAAAGAATGTTTATTAAGAAGTGCCTTCAAGAGTGATCTCTTAATCCATCCTCATGTACAGTTGGGGATTTTTTTATTATTATTATATACCTCAATTCTGAGATGCACAGATGCCCCCAAAGATTAAAGTTCAGAAAATTTTGAGCCTATAAAAATCTTATTAGAAAAACAGGAAGAGAAAAAAAAAGAAAACACCATCAACTGACACACAGAATCCTCAGAAGCAACCATGGAGCTGTAAATTTTTCATTAAGTGAAAAAATTAAAAACACTAATTAAACCACTGTTTGGAAAATAACTCCAAATATTAAAAGGAAATTTTCAGGAGAGAAAAAGTGTATCTGCTCTTCTGTGCCTGGAGATGTGGCTTTTGAAGTCAGGGAGACTGAGGAGCCCTTTTTTTACCCTAAGTAGGAAGATGGTGGGACAGGAAGGCTGGGCAGGATGCAGGTCCAAACCATTCCCTGTTAGGGCAGAAATCTTCTTCCCAGGCTGGAATCACATTTAAGGGGTAAGCTGGTTTAGGCTTCCTCTTTCCAGTAGATCCATCCCATCCCCTTCTTCTAAAATCACACTTCCTTCCTTTACATGCAACATTTAGTCGATCCCACAGGAGCCCTGTCTTTCTTGGATCTCTTGCCAATTTCCCTTCCTTTCTCTTCCCCCTTATAATCACCTGGCCGGAAGATTATCACAGCTCCCTAATTCACCTGGTCACCTTCTTGCTCTCCTCACTTCTATCTTTGCTTTTGCACTCGGATTCACTTTTCCAGAAGATGAGTTTATTTTTCACTCCTTTACTAACGACACAAAGACAAAACAAAAACAAAAACAAAACAAAAAACACAGCGACTTCCTGTTGCCTGGAGCATAAAACCCAAATTCCTCTGTGTGACATTTATGGTTCTCCACGAGCTGACCTTAAAACCTGTACACTAACATATCTCTCCACCAATTGCTTCCACGAATCCATCATTCTAGTCATTATCACTTACCACAAATGCCTTATACTTTCCCACGTGTCCTTACTCCTGCAATTCTTGTTACTTACTGGAATAGCCTCCCCTATGGGCTTTTATTTCTTTCTTCCCAACACAAAGAGCACCTCTTATACATCTCTTAAAAGCCACCTCATATTTTACATTTCTGAACACTTCCTAACCTCCCAGCCCTCATGATCTCATTTTCCTCTGGATCCAGTGGTACTTAACATCTGTGGTAGGCAGAATAACCTCAAATCTCTGGAATCTGTGACACGCTACCTTACAGAGCAATAAGGACTTGGTGGGTGTAATTAAAGTTGCAGACCTTAAAACAGGGAGGTTATATAGATGATCTCAATCTAATCACATGACCCCTTAAAAGCAGGGATGGCTGCAGTCAGAGAGATATAATAGAAGGGAAACATAGATTCTAAGTGTGAGAAGGACTTGAGATGCTGCTGCTGACTTTGGAAATGAAGAGGCCCACATGCAAGAATTGGAGAATGCTCTCCCAAGAAGTTAGGAGCAATGGGTGGTCCAGAGTTGACAGCCAACAACAGACTGAGAGCTCAGCCCTTCAGCTTCAAGGAGGTGGATTCTGCCAACACCTTCGATATACTAGGAAGAAGATTCTTCCCAGAACTTCTCAATAAAATCCAGCCTTGATTTCAGCTTTGTGAACCCTGGGGCAGAGAAACCAGCCAAGCCAACCCCAGCTTCTGACCAACAGTACTGTGAAAGAATGAATTTGTGCTGTTTTAAGCCACTGGGTTTGTGGCAATGTGCTATGACAGCAATAGAAAATCAGTACAACATCCTTACTGTGCATTTCAAAAAGGGTAATGTTCAAGAGATTGGGATTTAGAATTTGACTACTGGGCCAGAAATCTATTTGGGTTTTTTTTTCAATGTTTATCTATTTTTGAGAGAGACAGAGAGAAAGTGCAGGCAGGGGAGGGGCAGAGAGAGGCAGACAGAGGATCCTAGTAGGCTCCGTGCTGACAGCAGAGAGCCCAACACAGGGCTTGAACTCACAAACTGCAAGATCATGACCTGAGCCGAAGTCAGATGCTTAACCGACTGAGCCACCCAGGTGCCCCTCTGAATTCTGCTTCAGTATCCACAAACTGCATGATCTTAGGCAAGTTACTGACTCTTTTAGGTATTAACATACTAACATTCAACAATACTATGTTGACAGGACAAATATTCCTGTGGTTATTTGTATTAATGATGGCTTTCTGCAAGTAGATTCTAAGTTCCTGAGATATGGGCAAGCAATGGGTTCAAAATAATCACACTCTTCACAGTTCTTCCCATGAGGTGATGAAGCTGCTTTTTCTCTATCACTTGCATCTGGGCTGGTCTTTGACACTTGTTGTCCAAAAGAATATGATGGAATTGATGCTGTGAGAGTCTCAAGAGGACTTGCAGGTTTTGTTTCCCTGCAACACTTCTGCCATCGTGTGAAGAAGCCTGGGGTGAAAGTCAGACTGGAGAGAGGGCTGGCCATCTCTGTCACAGCAGACATCCCCACTTAAGCTCCTAACCTTCAGAGCATCTGGCACCAGCCCAGCCCCAGCTTACTGCAGCCACAGAGTCCAGCCCAAGGAATGCCCAGTCTGCCCACAAGATCCCGAAATACAATAAATTGTTGTCTTAATCTGCTCAATTTCACTTTTGTTTTGTTTTATTTGGGCAACAATATATAGCCGATTCTGGAGATTGTCTTAAACATCTTTGCATTTTCCTCAGTAGCCTCCTCAGAACTTAGTTCAGGGCCTTATTTGTTATAAATATTCAAGTGTTTGTTAATGTAATTATTACCTGCTCTTTCCTTGATTTTTTTTTCTTATTCAATTTGTTTGTTAATTAAAATTTGGTTGTAAAGAAACCTAAACACGTATTTGTAGGCGAGTTTCACCATTTGGGTAAAAACAGACTTATCCTTAAACTGTGTAGTCAGGGGGCGCCTGGGTGGCGCAGTAGGTTAAGCGTCCGACTTCAGCCAGGTCACGATCTCGCGGTCCCGGAGTTCGAGCCCCGCGTCACGCTCTGGGCTGATGGCTCAGAGCCTGGAGCCTGTTTCCGATTCTGTGTCTCCCTCTCTCTCTGCCCCTCCCCCGTTCATGCTCTGTCTCTCTCTGTCCCAAAAATAAATAAATATTGAAAAAAAAATTAAAAAAAAAACTGTGTAGTCAGGATAAGGCCAGTAAGAAAGGTGTCACCGACTATAATAACTGAATAAATGTGTGAGTAACATATCTTTGACTAATGCTGATTCTGTGCAAGTCATATAGCTTCTATGGGCCTCGGTTAACTCATCTGTAAGTTGGGAGGCTTGTATCAGAAGCTCTGCAGTCTTTTCTGAAGTCCACATTCCACCATGAAACCCTCTGTTTACAGATCTGGCATAGACAGCTGGCACAGACAGGGGCAGAAGTGCTGAGTTCGTTCCAAGTTTAAAGCAGTTGTCAGAGAGGGGAGACTAGCCTTTGTGGTGTAAGTGAAGACCCAGTGGTCACTGGCTTAAGCGATTCTGCTTCATGATCTAGTTTGTCATTTGTTGGGAAGGAAATTAATTGGTGATCTTTGTCTAGCTTCCTCTGTCCATATCGTAAAATACATCACAATCGGCAGATGACTGGCAGCCTCATCAGGGAGAAGAGAACATAGAATCATTTTAAGAATGAATGGGCCTCTTATACCTTGCCTCACGGCACTTTCTTTCACACCTGTGTTGCAATAAACACATGTTGCAGCAATGCTAGAAGATGCTAACACTTGTTCTATGTTTGGTCATAGGGGAAAGAAGTAGATAATTTTTTTTAATCTAAACTAATCTAAATAATGTCTTATGCCTCTAGGGAGATAGTTTATGAATACTCATTATTTTTTGTTATACAATTACCTTGCTCTCCTAGGAAGTGCATGTGGCTGATCACAACAGAATGAAAATGATCCGTCCCTCTGGACAAAGTAAGTGCCCACTAATGCAGAGGTATTCTATCCACTCTCATACACAGCCACCGCCTCTGTCCTCCTGCTGTTTACTCTAGACCCTCTACCTGTGGCTGGCTTCTCTGGTCTCTACCCCATAGCCATGAACGTGAATTTTCATTCTTCCTCTTCATCATTCCCACCCCCTCTTCTAATTTTTTTTTTTTTTACATTTATTTATTTTGTAACTAGAGAGACCGAGAACAAGTAGGGGAGGGGCAGAGAGAGAATGAGACACAGAATCTGAATCAGGCTCCAGGCTCTGAACTGTCAGCACAGAGCCCGACGTGGGGCTCAAACTCACAAACTGTGAGACCATGACCAGAGCTGAAGTGGGATACTCAAGCAACTGAGCCACCCAAGCGTCCCTCCCACCCTGTCTTCTGATTCTACCCTAGTGATGCACAGTCTGAGAGCAACTGACCTTCCATCTCCGAGTTGAGTCCAGGCTTCCAGAACATATACCTTATACATGAACTGGGAAGTAAACATAAAACATCTTTTAAAGTTCATGTAGCAACAGAGAAAAGTAAACTAAATCTCTTAAAAGTTCTCCATATGTGTAGCATCCCTCATGCAAACAGAATATACCTCTACAAACCAAGGAGACGGAAACAATTTTTTGTCATTCAAGGAACCCATCAATTCCCAGTATCTTTCATCATGAATAGTTACAGTCATGTGACACACACTTGCACTTTGTATATGACTTCAGTGTACTTCCCATAGCATTCTTACAAGTAATGACCAAATATTTTTAGACTTTAAAAATACATCAGTGTGCTAAAATAAATGGACACCAGACCATTGTCAAAAGTTAACATAGATTTAAAATTATAATAATTTTAGAAAAATTTTGATGAACTTCTTCCAAACCAGTAAAAATTGGGGTAGAGTGAGGGGCTTGCCACGGTCACTGAACTTTAAAGGTACAAATGCTATAGACAAAAATACACTGCAAAACTCTTGCAAGTACTGGTGCTTCCAGCAATAATGGATTATAGGGACTTTAATTGCCCTCCCTCCTTAAACAACTAGATTACTGGATAAGATATATGAAACAATGAGAGTCAAGCATTCGACCACACCCAGAACATGAGAGTGACTCCCGAGAGAAGGAAAACAAATGAGGTGTTTTCTATAATTGTCCCAGCTTACTGGCTGGAAAGAGTTTTCAGGCTAAGAGCAGGGAGGGAGAACAAAAACAGGGCGTGTAGGTCCCACTGACTTCAGGATACACAGCTCAGAATTTAGGAAGGATCAAGGCCAGGACAGGGTGAGGAAAGTTAAGCATTTGCCTTAAGCACAAAATTTAGAGCAATGCCCCAAAACTGAGTAATCAAGATAAATGAGATAAATAATACTTTCATCCATTATTTTAAACATCTGCATTAATATGAAAAATTACAGTGGACAAAATATCAAACTTTTAAATAAAGACAGAATCTGACTCTGAACTTGCATGCTTTGGCTTTGCTTGCCTTGCCCTAATCCCAGCCCTGGCAGAGATTTTTAATTTTGATGAAGTCCAATTTATCAATTTTCTTTTTATCGTTAGTGCTTTTTGTGTGCTGTTTAAGAAATCTCTGCCAATCGAGTTTACAAAGATTTTCTTTTATATGTTCTTCTAAGAGATTTATTGTTTTCACTTTTAAATTTAGGTATGATTGCTATCAAATAAATTTGTGTTTATGGTGTGAGACAGGGGTCAAGATTCAGATTTTTCATAATGATACCTAGTGGTCAAGGACTCATGAGAAAGCCCATCTCAGCCCTGCGGAGCCCTCTGTCTGTGCAGCATCCACCTCTGGGGTCTCGGCCCTGTCGATTTCAACAGCTTCAGCTGCCCCAACCCTATCTCTGTCTTTCCAGCTCAGATGAACTGCTGTGAGCTGCTTGGACTCCAGCTCACTGCACTGTAGTCAAAAAATGTGTTCCCAATCGGACAGCGGAGTAATCATAAGACATGCATAGTGTGTTCTTTTTCTCAGGGATCCCAGCTGCACACTGCTGTGGTCCAATGCCTGAACGCAGTTGTCTCATATGTTTGTCCCAGTGTTATGCTTGTTTATGATGGGAGTGCTACCTTTGCTACCAGTTACTCCAGCATTGTCAGAAATCACCTTTGCACAATATTAATGAAAAAGCTCTTGTATATTTATTTGACATAATATTTTTAATCATACTGATCATGCATCGTACATGATCATATATCACTCATTTGCATACATAACCAACAAAATGTAAGTGACATTGGATAAAGTATTCCTAAAATTTCAAGTTCTTTTGAATTACTTTAATTCAGGTTGTTGGTAGTTGTATTTTTCCATGCAATAGTGTTCTTTATGCCATGGAGATCACTGGTGATGCAGCATTCCTCAAAAGACTGATCTATTGATTCTGTGATTCTCTTCCAAGTTGCTGTCACTTTTGAATTTTGATGTTGGTACTTTTAAAGAGTGTAAATATGCAGGCAGTGTCACTGTGTTATGACTGCCACCTGGTCCCCTGTAATTATTAGATGTCACCGACAGTACGAAGGCATCCAGAT
This sequence comes from Acinonyx jubatus, assembly GCF_027475565.1. NCBI lineage: Eukaryota > Metazoa > Chordata > Mammalia > Carnivora > Felidae > Acinonyx > Acinonyx jubatus. The sequence continues at coordinate 34,986,195 of NC_069380.1, read as the reverse complement.
TTCAAAGATATTAAAATGAAAAAAAAGTGCATATTAGAATCAGTGTTGTCCACCATTTGATGTTTAAACTATATGCATCTTAATAGTGAGAAAAGTAGAAGCCAGCTATTAAAAACTTAAAAATAATTGTCTTATATCATTGGGAGTATATTTAACATAACTCTAGAATTGATCACCAGTCTTTACTGTTGCAACAAACACTTATTCCACTGCTAATTTTTATTAGTGCAGCCAAATAGAGAGTAAAAGTGAATTTTGAATGTTAATGGGGAAAAAAAATATGTAGAAGAAAAAAAAAATATCTACATACGGGAATCTGTCTCCTGACAAGAAGTCAGGAAAAACGAGTTCTAAACTTGTATATTAATAGCTAACGTGTGTTGCAACTGTTCAGTGAGCTTTCAGTAAAAGCTTCCTTAACAACCTGCATTTAAACGACTACTTGGCTTTCTGCATTCTGTCTGTAAAGCACACTGCCACACTGATGGCACATCAACAGTTCCAGGGTACCCCCGTCTCCAGGAAGCTGATCACCATTGCTCCCTCAAGTTGAGGTGTATGCTATCAAGAGTCAGTGGTGTATGGAACCACATCTGACTCTAACAGTTGCACCTGTTAATGCACTTGCATATTTTCATTAAATACAACACAATTCAACGAAATAAGAATCTCAATTGATGAAAGGTTATTTTTTTTTTAAAACGAAGTTGAATGCACTGGAAGGATTCAATCAATATGATGTGTTTTTTGTTTTTTTAAATTTTTTTTCAACGTTTATTTATTTTTGGGACAGAGAGAGACAGAGCATGAACGGGGGAGGGGCAGAGAGAGAGAGAGAGACACAGAATCGGAAACAGGCTCCAGGCTCTGAGCCATCAGCCCAGAGCCCGACGCGGGGCTCGAACTCCCGGACCGCGAGATCGTGACCTGGCTGAAGTCGGACGCTTAACCGACTGTGCCACCCAGGCACCCCAATATGATGTGTTTTTAAAAAGGCTGTTGAGTTAGGTATAGGTGAGATGACCAATACAAATTTGGAAACTGTAAAAATCTAGAAGAACCCTGTGCTTGATTGACTCATAAATATCTTTAAAATTTTTGCTCTCCTTTAAAGGAATGAAAGCTTTATGGATGACTAGAAACCCAATCAGAGGGTCCATACTCAAAGAAAATACCTTGGTCCTACATGGAAGATGAGTAAATGAATACACATACACATATAGTATATATAATATATAATAATAAAATATACAACATATTAAAATATAAAAAATATATTATATTTACAAATATATTCATAAAATATGATTTTTATTAATATAATATATATTAGGTTTGCATTCATATATTAGATTAAATATATACATACACATACAAATATGAGGTTAAATACATAATTTAGTGTTTATATTTATAGTGAATCACTGCTTATACTGACATTTTGATACACTTGTCTTTATTGCATTGAATAAGAGGGCTTCTACCCTATTATCATGTTAGTTTTACGGATGAAGAGATTGAAACCAAACCAAGAACGTGATTTAGTCACATGACCACCAAGTGATGAAGCTAGGATGCCCACCAAGCAGTACAATTCCTGAGCCCTTCACCCTCAATCTTAACAGCCTCCCACAGACTTGCTATGTATACTTAGAAAATAAGTCAGCTTCTCCAAATTTGATTTTTTTCACCTGTAAAATAAGGGAGTTTTATCAGATATCTCAGGTCCCTTCTATGATATAATTCTAAAAAATTAATTTCTATGACATAATTCTCTGCCACATAAGTATGGCTCTGATGCTTATATTCTTCATGAGTATTTTTACCAGCTAGGCCCCTATAAAATGCAGGTGAGGAAAAACACCTTCAGTCTTTATTTGAGTTATCACTACCCCATACTGATAACAGCATGGCTAAATTGAAACAATCCTACTAAGAGATTGTGAGCTTTTCTTTGATGCTTTTTCACTTATTCCAAGTTTCAAGATCTCTTTTTAATAGCTCAAAAGTCAGGACAGTGATGGGGTAAATGAACTGGAGTCTTACCAATGATGAGTTTGAAATATGAATCTCTGAGGTAGAAAAAATGACTCCCACCCAGGATGGCCAGTATTAATCTTTGGCCTCTCCTTAGGATTTTTCTCATCCTAAAGCTTGCTTTAAAATTTCCCTTGTCAGATGTCCTATTCAAGTTTTTGGTACTTAAATTCAAATATCCTTTTTGAGTAATGGTCACACGCTGTTCCTTTTGTGGCCTTATTAATCTTTCCTGGCTTTGAATAATGAATGTCCTTTGGTAGATGTCTAAGACCACAGTCTGGTAGCACAGCACTTGTTACTGAACCTTCCAAAAATTTCCCTGTGTTGGTCAATATGTATTAGGTACTCCCATTCACTTTAATCATAACTAAAAAATTCACCATTATTTGTTTAACTTCTGAAAAGATTTAACATTGTCAGTCACTACTGGGCAGCACATGAAGATGAGAATTTTACATAGAACTGAATGTTTGGAATCCTAAGTGTCCTTATAAGTAAAATTGAACTAAACATGTATATAAAATAAATGCTGTTGATTAGTATAGAATATCATTAAAAATGTATATAACACTACATAATAAAACAGATATCACCAGGAAAGTACAATTTTGCAGTGTAGAAAAAATTCTATTTTCACATAATTTATCATTTGATTTAGGTCAGAGAATTTTCTAATTAATTCCCAATCAATTTTTGGCAAAGTGTGTTGCTTCTACTTCCAGAAGATAAAATGCATAGCAAGAATAAGCTACTTCTGAATTTTTTTTCATGTTCTTGTATTCTATTACCTTAGCCCTGCATTTATCTTTAGGTGTTCATGTACAATGATCTAAATGAAATTTTTGAGATGAATATTAGTTTCTCACAACATACCAACATCTGTTCCCAGCCGAGGTAATAGGGTTATGGTCAACGGGATACAAACAACTCATGGAAACATTCATGTTGAGAAAGAGCCTTCTGGGAAAATTGAAAGATAGATTGTTGTTTCCTAGGTGAGTGCCTTCCATTCGAGGCTGGGGAAGAAATGCTACTGAAAGGCAACACAGATTAGGGCTGATAGGAAGATAAATCTCAGGCACAATCTCAGATCAGCCACCCACAGAGCTTTGTTTATTTTTAGAATGGATTGTTCAGATATGGTGTTCCTTACGTGGAAAAATGCAGTGAGTGAAATGACAGAGGGAAAAGGGTGACTATTCTCAGATAAGCCTGAAAAATTTATTAACCATTGTTTATCTTAAACATTTCACTAGGGGAGTGTAAGTGTAACATAGACTTAATATCAGGATGGGGACTGAGTCAACTAAACAAGTATATATCAGAATTTTTATGTTTAAACAAATTTTTTAGGGTTTTCTCTCTTTTTTTTTTTTAAGAAGACTTTGTTTTGATCCATGGGGAAGTCATAGGTTTGAGGAACAAAGAGAACCATATTGGATAAGTTACTAGCAAAGGGAACTGAAATAATGATATACCATCTTACCTTTTTATGTTAATTAAGTTTGCTTAATTCTATTTTCAAGTGCTTTTGTGTCCAATGGCATATTGCTTATCATTTTCAACGTAAAACCCAAGTAAGGGTGAGGCAGTGTATTCCCGGACGCTCTGGTCTCAGACACATTGTTTTCTTCTGTCCTGAGATAAACACCATCGGAATGTTTGCTGCATCACTTTTCCCCAAACTCCTCACTTTCTGACAGAGATCACAAACTATGCCAGAGGATATTGTAAGTCCTGCTTTCCCTCCTTATCCGTGGGGGATACGTTCGAAGACCTCCAGCCTGAAACCGCCAATAGTACTCAATCCTATATGTATTATGTTTTTTCCTATACATACCTCTGATAATGTTTAATGTACAAATTAGGCACGTAAGAGATTAACAATAACTAATAAGAAAACAGAACGATCATAAAAATTACTGTAATAAAAGCCATGTGAATATGGCCTCTCGATCAAAATATCTTACTGTACTGTACTCACCCTTCTTGTGATGATGTGAAATGATAAAAATGCCTACGTGATGAGATGAAGCGAGGGGAATGACATAGGCACTGTGACCGACATACCATTACACTACTATTGACCTTCTGACGCTATGTAAAGGGAGGATCATCTGCTTCCGGGTCAAGGTCCTCGCGGGGAACTGAAACCTCTGATGAGGGTGACTGCTGTACTTGCTCACATCCTAGTGAGTTTCCTTTGTCACACAGCTCTTCCAACAGTGTGACTGGCTCAATTTCCTCTTTATGTGAAAGAAAAAAATGTTTAGTCTATACTCCTTGGAGCATGCATGGCCTCTGGAAATATTTTTGAATAAGCACTGTTTTTTTCTCTGATGACGTTTTCCCCTTTGGCTCTTTGTCATTCTAGGAGATGGATATCCCAGGAGCTTGGCTTTGAGGCTCTTCCTTCCCAGAATGCAAACAATGCCACCCACTTTAGGTAATCCTAGCCGGGATAACTACTGTTTTCTCAGGGAAAGTTCCTTCGCCACTTCTTTAAGATCACAATCCAGGCACTGCTGAGAATTTCTCCTCAAGTTTAAACATATACAAGTCTGTAGAAAAACTCTCCTTCCTTCTGCCTTTAGTTATTTCTGTCTCTACCTATCCTAAATGAAAATAATCCATAGGTTCTGAGACAGCACCTCCTGATCTGTTCACCTTTGCATTCCTCTCTCTCTGCCTCAGACCAGAAAGCCCCTTCTGAAACTGGGATTGTCCTTCATCAGAAACCTCAAAAGTGAACTCTACAAAGGAAATGTGTGTGTGTGTGTGTGTGCATGTTCAGGGATGGAAAGAGAATAATACCTTGTAAGAATTCCGTACAATAAACTGTTAATTAGAAAATTTCAGAGTTCACTTAGGTCCTAGGGGAAGTACATGGACAAAAGCGGGCCCAAAATAGATGGATTCTTCTAGGACCTAAATTATTCTTAGGGTTTTATCAAATGGCTTTATCCTTTAATTATATGAACAGTTTTTGAACATAGGGTAAATCCTGAGAGGCACCACTTAGTTCATTGTAGTAGTAATTTCAAAAATGGCACCCGGGTGACTTGACAGATCTTACGCCATTTTTAAAAGTGCCAAGTTTATCCTCAGGCACAGGAAAAATCTGGAATGTTATCTGCATATACCTTAAACAGCTACTTCTTCTCAAAGACACTACAATTACCAATGCACTACAAAACCAGGGTTTCCGAAGGTGTTGTCAATGCCTTTTCACTGAGCTCTCAGGAGCAGTGACCTTGGTTCACCTTAATACTATTATGCCTTTGCTCTGTGTTTTATAAGGGTCTCACCTCTACTATGCTATTTCACTGCCAGGCTCTTATCTCAGTGGAGAGAGTCAATGCCAGTGCCCCACTAACATTTCAGGAGGGTAAAGGAAAGAACTGTCAGCTCAGGTCAGAGGTGTCAGGATTCAGAGACCTTAACACCAGGCTCAAGGCCTGAAATCTGGTTTGAACAAGACAAGTCAAGACGAAATGGTCCAGTGTAGCAATACTTTTGCTTCCCAAGCCACTGTTATTCAAAAAGCCGTTTAGGGAACACATTGGCATAACATGGAACAGGAGGCTGTCGAGTTGAAGGACAAAGTATAGAGAAGGTAACTTGCATTTACAGAATTGTTGGCATGAGTTTAAACAACTTAAAGATTTTGAGTTCTAATCCTACCCTCAAAGCTTTCTTATTCCTTACAATTTTGTTTCCCCATTTATTGTAACACCCTCTTTATGGGTACATGATGAGAAATAACAGAAATGCATTTACAGTTATTTTTTGTTTTGAAACCAAAACGTTGGCATTTAAATGTGAAATAAGAGTTTTGCGTTTCATAATTTATTTTTCTCCATCTAAGGTTGGAGATGTTGGAGAATGAAAGTATGAACCCATTGAAGATCTTACAGAATCACGTTCTCTGTTCAGCCTGGGTAGTAAGAAGAAGCATTCCAGAATGCTCAACAGATACCCAGTAGAACTGTTCATGCTTCAAAGTCTGTAACACCTAGCTAGTGATTAAATGCCTAAAAAAAAAAAAAAAAAAAAAAAAACTAACAAGAGGGGCGCCTGGGTGGCGTAGTGAGTTGAGTGTCCAACTTGGGCTCAGGTCATGATCTCGTGGCTCTGTGCATTTGATCCCCACCT